>NC_142083.1:89531541-89806541 GCF_054644295.1 Miniopterus natalensis | reverse complement strand
CCTAGGGGTGCCTAGGCCAGATCCCTTCACTGAGCTGGTGCACCCATCCCCCAGGTGCATTGCCTGTTCCTTGCTACTAGTTTTCAGCTGAACCCTCCCCACAGAACTGCCCTTGGTCAAATGGTTTTGACCTTATTTTCCTAAGAGGTAAAACTCTTCCTCCTCCCAAAGAGACAGCCCGTATTGAAAGTGCAAAAAAGACTAGGCCTTTTGCCTTAAGGTGGGATGACCCTGCAGAGCATTTGACTCTACAGAGCCCCAAGCCTATGGATCAGGCCAAGGCGGGACTCTGCTGGAGGCTGCATCCTGGCTGGTTTCTGCCGACCTCTCTCCTGCTTCTCTCACATCCTTAGAGGTGATGATCAGAGGCTTGGATCAGAGCGGTAGCAGTGGAGGCAAAAACAAGTGCTCAGATTTGGGTGTACTCTGGAGATCTTTTAGGAAACGTGTGCACTAAGTGATGGGTTCTCCTAGATCTCAGGTTCAATCTGAGCCACTATCCAGTTTTTCTAGGGGGTCTGGCTATACACCTCAGGCTCTGGAGTGCAAGACCCCCCACAGTGTCCATGGCTCAGCACATGGTTTCCTGGGCACGCTTGCTGCCCTTTTATATGCTTGAGTAAACCCCAACACCATAGCTACCTTGTATGGGCATATCTCATCCATGCAAACTGGGGAGAAAAAGCCCGAGGAACAGAAGGCTTTGGATACGATTTGTCAGACTGCAATTAGCAGCTCCCATTGATTGGTGATGGCCAGTTCCTGGGTGGGCACGAATTTGCAGCTCTCAGCTACTCTGTCCATGAGAATGACGGCAGGCGGAGAAGTGGCTGACTGCTGTATTGAGTGGTCTTCGCTCCTCCTGGGTGAAGAGGGTCATGACTTTTGGCAGCATTTATTCTTATCTTAACATTCTGTATCCCGTGTTCTAATGCATTATTCAGGCTTCGAGAGGACAGAGCAGAGGCCAGCTCTGCACCCAAAGAGCTTTCACTGGGGTCGTGCGGAGGTGTGGGTGTAGTGAGTAGGGGTCAGAGTGTGGACAAAAGGGAGCTGTGACCTCGGGCTGCTTAGGAAAGCAAATTGGCAGCAAAGTTCTGGCTCAGCCACTTACTTACTTGTCACCTGTCCTTGGGAGAGTCCTGTAACCTCTCATAGCCGTGTATGATGGTGAGAATGTGTACATTAGGGGTCTCAAACTCACATGCTTACCTAGGATCAGGTAGTTAATATAATCAGTCAGAGCTGGCCGGTGAATGACCTGGACAATGCCTGCCATTTCTAGATGTCCCTGCAGCCATGCCGGGCCAAGAGTGTCAGATTTTTTAAATTTTAAAGAAAAGCTATATATTGGGATTTTTAAAATGAAAAATGTCCTACTAATTCATGTGTGTTTTTTAAAAAAACAAACAAAAAACACTGTATGGCCAAACAAGCCTATCTATGGCTTATGGGCCATCATTTTGCAACTTTCAAGTTTACCTTTGTAGCCCAGGCTGTTAGTACCCACCCTTTCCCACCCCCAGTGGCATTTACTATTTCAAGGCAGTCTGTCCTTTTTAAAAATGTTTTTATTGATTTCAGGGAGAGGGAGAGAGAGATAGAAACATCGATGAGAGAGAAACATCAGTGGGCTGCCTCCTGCACATGTCCCTACTGGGGATCGGGCCTGCATCCCAGGTATGGGCCCTGACTGGGGATTGAACTGGTGACCTCCTAGTGCACAGGATGAAACTCCAACCAACTGAGTGGCACTGCTGGGCTCAAGGAAGTCTGTCTTGACGTCTACATGAGTCTTTTGGTTTGAGGTTTTTCTGGAGCCAGCTCTGCCCACACAGATGGGAGGTTGGAAGTAACAGGGAATCAGAGCACTCTTGTCCCTGTAACCTTCAATGTGTGACTTGGGATTTTGTGTATAAATACTCCAGCTTCCTTGCCTCTCAGGGGTTAGCAAATATTTTTCAGTAAAGGACCAAATATAGTAAATAGTTTAGGATTTGGGGACCGAATGATCTCTGTTGCAACTACTCAACTCCACCATTGTAGCAGGAAAACAGATATGGACAATAACATATGGGAGCAGCTATATTCTAATAAAACTTTATTTATAAAATAGGCAGTGGGCTGGATTTGTCCAGCTTGTGCTATTCTGGCCCTGCATTACTTATCAGAGCTATAAAGCATGCATACTCCTCTTAGCCCCTGGTGGAAATAAGCTCCGTTCACAATATCAACTAGCTTGACAATGGGCTTGTATAAGTCATCTTCCCTCCCTGCTTTACTTGCCCCACCCCACCTTTACTGGTTGGTGCTCCTAAAAACCATTCTCTCTATAAGTAACTTGCTTTTGAAACGTGGTCTCCAAAAACCTAAAAAGATTACTATTTGGATCTGGGTTTGGGAGCCACTTGAGTGGCATTTGAATTCCAGCTTTACCAGTTTTCCATGTGTTGTCTTGAGCAAGTGATTGAAGCTCTTTCTGCCTCAGGCTTCTCATCTGAGACAATAATGGGAAGGCCCGTTTAGAGAGGAGTTTTGAGGATTTCAGGAAATGCTAAACTCTTAGCACATTGCCTGGCACATGGTTAAGTTTCACTGGGTGCCAGCTTAGTGTACAGGATGGAGCTTCAAACTGCCCCAGCCCTCTGGCTGTCTTTCAGGAATCTGCCAAAATGCTGAGTCGAAAGCTAATCTTTTTATTTATTTATTTTGCCTTTATTTTGAAATAAGGTCATCCTTTCCACTGCTGGGACATGATTTAACTGTCTCTAAAAGATAAGATTATAAAGACACCTGGGTGCAAATGTGCAACCTGAGCCTTTTGAATCTTAAGCATTCTACTGGTTCCGTAAGAGAAAGAACAGATGGGAGAATGGCGCTTCTGTCTTCAACTGGCCTTATTTCAACCTTCTGGGAACATATGTTCTTAGGAATGATGCAGGGATGTGTTTAAATAAAGCCAAAAGAGATATGAGAGGAGAGGAATCCTCCAGTATGCGAACAGACCACCTTCCTGCCACGTCCTCACATGGCCTTTTTTCTGTACACACACATCCCTAGTGTTTCTTCCTCTTATTATAGGGACACTGGCTCTATGGGATCAGGGCCTCACCCTTATGGCCTCACTTAACTTTAATTATCTCCTAAAATTCCTATCTCCAAATATAGTCACATTGGGCATTAGGGCTTCAACTCATGAATTTTGGGGGGAAGCAATTCAGTGCCTAGCACAGAGATTTTCCAGTTCCTTCTTCATTCTTCTGTCTGTGTTCATTGGAAGGAATGCCATTCTCACCTCCTCTGCTTGCTGAACTATTCTTCCTATAAAGCTGGCTCCTTTCTCTGCTTTGGTCAGGTTTTCCCTACACATCCATCTTCAACTAAGCAGACCCACACACTCTGCATCTAACAGCTTCATGTCCACATTCATTGCATCGCCCCATTGAATCACAGTGACTTGTTAAGACGCCCCTCCCTGTCCCCACCACCCACTACCCTCTGCTCACTACACCACAGTGTATCCTGTGAACAAGAATAATCACTCGGTGTTTGGTGTCCCCAGTGCCAGGAACAGAGTAGATGTTCAGCGACTTGATTGGATTGAAGCCGAACAAAGAGAAAATGCATTTGGCCATTTCCCCCCTGGATTAGAAGTTATATGTGAGCTAGGAGACTTATTTCTATAACACTGAGATAATACAATAGACATCCGGGTGCTCTGTGTCTTGTGTAGAAGCTCTAAGTCTCTCCCAATGATGCAAGAAGAAGCAAAGTGCAGGATGAGCTGAGTAATGAAGAAAGAGGGGGGCTTAAGACAGCTACCTGGGAAACTGCTATTGTACAGGAAAGGAAAGATACATGGAAGCGTGGGACTTGCGTAGATGACTTTCATTTGATACAGGGACAGAAGGTCTCTATCACAACAAACATTAGTGGGTCTGTTCCCTACCTCACCTTTTTTTGCTTGAACCAGTGGAGAAAAGCCAGGGAGTAAATGAAGCATCTTTCTGAGGTGTCTGGTTCAACTGCCCATAGGCTGGAAACTGGGGTGATCTTTCATTATTATTTCAAGGTGTTCCAGCTAAATACTGCTGCTTAACAAACTGCCCTAAAATAGTGGCTTAAAATAATAACATTCACTTAATTTTGCTCAAGAATCTGGCTGTTGAGGTCAGCTCTGGTAGGAAGCTTTTACTGATAACTTTTCTTGTGGTTCCAGAGAATAACTGGGTCTGGGGTTGTTCTGAAGACTTCCTCACTCACATTTCTGGGCTGAGAAGACTCAGAGATTAGGGGCTGGTCTTTGTCTGTTCAGGCTGCTATAAAAGAACACCACAGACTGGGTGGCTTATGCACAACAGACATTTGTTTCTTATAGTTCAAGAGACTGGAAGTTCATGATGATGGCTGGTGCAGGTTCGGTGTCTGGTGAGATCCCATTCCTGGCTCATGGATAGTCGCCTTCTCACTGTGTCCTCACATGGTAGAAGAGGCAAGGGAACTCTCTGGGGTCTCTTTTAGAAGGGCACTAATCCCATTCATGGGGTCTCCAACCACACGACTTAATCACTCGTAAGGCGCCCATCTCCTCATATAAGGAGTTAGGTTTCAATATATAAATTTTGGGGAGACACAAACACTCAATCTATATCTGTTAGAATAACTGGGATTACTTAGGTCTTTCTCTCTCTCTCTCTGTGACCTCTCTACATGGTCTCCATCGTGATGGAGAGGTGAAAGGAAGAAAGGTGAGCTAGATGCCTTATACATGAACCACTTTCACCACATAGATTCAATGAGGCAGAAACAGGTTCACCGACATTCAAGGTGCTGTAGACTCCACTTCTTGATGGGGGAAGGGCAACGATACAGAAGAGCATGTGGGAGGGAAATATTGTGGCTGCTGGTGATGACAGTCTTCCCTATGTGGTTAATCACATGCCTGTACAATTATCTTACTGGAAACTGTTGCTGTGTGCCTCCTTTGATATTTCCCAGATGTCCACTGGCCATCGTCAGCCTGGCACTTCTGAAAGAGAAATCCTTCCCTGTTGTCTTGACAAGAAAGAACAGAACTTTTGTTTTCATTTTTGTAGATTCTTGGTCCTAAAAAGGCAATCTAATGGTAAAGCTTTCCTGATCCTAGAAGGTGTCTAAAGAAATTCTCTTTATTTACATGAGCAAAATAGGAAAGTCTTACTTTTGAAAAAAGTAGTTAATTTAGGTCAATTGGAAACTACACTTAGAAAGAGTAGGTAACATTGGTAGAACATTCTCACCTACCTTGGCAATGCATATTAAACATTGTTATTTCCATTTTGTAGGTAGAGAAACCAAGTCACAAATGTTAAAATGTTTTGTGAAGGCCTTTCAATCAATATAAACTAAGGTGTGTGCTGCTGCATTTTTCTTTTTTAAATCCTCATCTGAGTATATGTTTTTATTGATTTTTAGAGAGAGAGGAATGGAAAGAGATAGAATGAGAGAGAACCATCAATGTGAGAGAGACATAGATTTGTTGTCTCTTTTACTTGCCCCAACTGGAGATGGAACCTGTAACCCTTTGGTATATGGGGATGATGCTCCAACCCAGTGAGCCACCTGGCCAGGGCAATGTATGCTTCTTTTAAATGGAAAAATATAACTATGATAATTCCTTTATACTTTGCTAAGCTGGATATGCATTTCCCATGCTTTCCAACTTTTGTTTTCCATGGGACACTATCTTCAAATAAAACCTTAAGTTTAAACAAATAGAAGAGAAATAAAACAGAAGTACTTTGAGACAAGTGATCTAAGGAGGATCTACCAAAAATAATTTAATAACTTTTAACATAGAGACCACATTGCTTTTCATGAGCTTGCTATAAACACATGCTCAGACATGTACACGCACATGAACACACAATACACATATATTTTATATGCATAAAGGATAGTGATTAACTTTATATATTTATAGGTGAACATCAAGATTTCAACCCATTTTGCAATTAATATTTACAATAGAGATGACTGATTACTCAATGAATTAACTGAATCTGTCTTTGCACCTTGGTGGCCAAAGCAAATTGTTTATGTAAAGTTCCTCCACCCCCCTCATAATTGTATCCGTCTTATAACAGAAGAGTAATCTATAATTTTTAAAAGTGTTTACATTTTTACAGATCTAATAGGTCTTACTCAAAAGTCAAGACATGCCCTGGCTGATTTGGCTGAGTGGTTAGAGTGTCAGCCTGCAGACTGAAAGGTCTTGGGTTCAGTTCCGGCTAAGGGCACATACTTTGGCTGCAGGCTCCATCCCCAGCCCTAGTTGGGGCTCTTGCAAGGGGCAACCAATCGATGCTTCTCTTTCACAGTGATGTTTCTCTTTCTCTTTCTCCCACTTCCACTCTCTGAAAAGCAGTGAAAAAATATCCTTGGGTGAGAATTAAAAAAAAAAAAAAAGTCAAGGCAAGATATTGAGCCAAGTCCACACATCACTCAAATGACGACAGGGGAGAAATCAAACCTCTCTGGCAACAAGGCTCTAACAGAATGTAACAGACAACACCTAAAGGGTCAGTCACCTTTGCAGGCATTTTTGAAGTTGGATCTCAGATCCAGATGCTATGATTTATTCTGTTGTCAAAAAGCTATTCACATATTTATGTGAAAAGAAGATGGCAGATCAACGGGGTGTTGATTATGAAGGTGCTACGTGATAAATCAGTGGAGTGATTCTGGTCATCTTCCCCATTTTGACACAGAGACTTGCTTATTTATGGTATTTTAAGGCCTGAGCAATTGATTTACATTTGCTATAACTTGGCCCCATTCATTAGCAGTTCCAGAATGCATAGATGTGTTGCTCTTTTGCATTTCATGATTGGCATTTTTAAAATTACATGACTATAAGTTGTCAGGCAAGAACAAGCCTTCATTTAAAACATAGCTTTGTTGAAATATTTATTTGTTTTAATAAAAAAATATGATAGTTAATACATAATACATTGCTTGTAGAATCTTCACTCTTTGTCCTTCCCATGCAACCTTAATTATAATCCTAGAGCCTTAAGAATAGCTTCTCCCACTGCTTCATTTTGCAGATGGGGAAACTGAGGCCCAGAGAAGGATAACTTTTCTAAAGCGGTCTCCAACATCAGCCTGGTTTATCTGGGAGTTTGCTATTGTAACCAGAACCAAGGTTCGACTGCCTACTACCAGGAAAGCTTAAATTTGTGTGACAGATGCTGGTGAAAAAGGAAAGAGGTTTATTCAAGTGCCAGGCACCTGAGAAGATACAAAGCCCGTCTCAATATCTCAGTGCAGGCAGAGGTATTTATTAAGAGGGAGCAGGAGAGCCAAACAAAGAAATCAAGAGGAGGGGGTTGAAAAATTCTCTACATGCAGGCCAGCACCGTCCATTCCAGTAAGGATCTTGAAACTGGTCAAGTGATGGTCTGGTGTGCATCAAACTGGTCTTCATCATCCTAGTTCCACGTCATTCTGGTTTTATATCTGAAGGTCAGCAAATCTCCTGGGACTGGGATGATGGATGTCTGAAGGTCAGAATCTGTATCTACTGAAGTTAGTTGCTAAGATTCTTATACAAACATGTTGTTTATTGACAAGCTATATATTAGTCACAGTCAGCATTTGCAGAAACATTATCAATAAAATGGTGGGGTGGGTTAAGATTTCCCACTGTTACAATTCCTCACTGTCAATTTCTCTTCCATTTCTATGGAACTTAGGGAGTGATAGCCACAATATTTCAGAAAACTAGAAAAATTTAAGACCCAATCTATTTTATAGGTGAAAAATAAAATTTTACAATTAACTGAACTAGAGTCTAATATCAACAACTGTGCTATCAATTGTATTGAAACACAATTTTCTCCCAAAATCAGCCTCATTTTTATTAAAGAGCAAAATCAAGACCAATTCATTTACTCCATTAAGGTCAATTTCAATTCGGTCTGATTATTTGCATAAACACAATGGGAATAACAGTCGATCATATAGGCTTTCTTTCTTTTTTTAAAAAATATATCTTTATTGATTTCAGAGAGAGGAAAGGAGAGGGGGAGAGGGAGAGAGAGATAGAAACATCAAGGATGAGAGAGTCATTGATTGAGCCTGCAACCCAGGCATGTGCCCTGACTGGGAATCAAACCACGATCTCCTGGATCTTAGGTGGATGCTCAACCACTGAGCCACGCCTGGCTGGGCAATCATATAGGCTTTCTTAAATCTGCTTTGCTGGAATCTCACAAGAAATTTTCAAATTGAACTTTAATTAACCTCTCAGCTCAAAGAAACCAAGCCACACAGTTGCCATCAGGGTTTGCCTGCAATACCTATAGTCTTGGATAAATTCTTCAAGTTCTCAATGGGACATTGAGAATGTCCCAAAATGTCTTGAGGATCTTTCCTTTCCGTCTCCTAAGAAAGCAACCTTCATCCATTACCTGGAAAGATTGCCATGAACCATATAAGTAAGCAAGGTATCAGGACATTTTTCCAAGGGGCTTTTATTGGCTTCAAAGTCAACCTTCATTCCTTAAAACTTTTTTGCTGACATTCAGAGTCTAGACATATCTCTCTTAGACATGGCATTCCCGTCAAAGTCTTGGTTAATAAAACCACAGCCAGGCTGGCATGGCTCAGCGGTTGAGGACTGACCTATGATCCATGCAATTGTGGTTCAATTCCCTGTCAGGGCACATGCCTGGGTTGTGGGCTAGGTCCCCAGTGGGAGGCATGCAGGGGGCAGCAGATCTATGACTCTCTCTCATCATTGATGTTTCTACCTTTCTCTCTCCCTCTCCCTTCCTCTCTGAAATCAATAAAGACATATTTAAATAATACTAATATAAAAAATAAAATAAAACTGCAGTTGGAAACTGGCTTTATGGGTCCTATTATGCAGAAATCAATTCCTATTGGATTAATGCAAACAAAAATATTGCCATAAAAATAATAATACTCATTAAGAGTTTTTAAATTCTGGAGGGATCAAATAGGGAGGAAAATATAAATGCTTTAATATTGCTTATCAAGGTACAATTTACCAAATTGTTCTAAGAAAACAAACAAGTTTTAAAAATCAGCAATATTTTGAAAAAAGTCATAAGAATAATAACTACCTTTAGTTTATTCAGTCCCATAATTAATTCTTGTTTCTCCTGATTATTACCAGTATTACTATGAATCCAGTTATTACTTAGAGTTCTATAAATCTTTATCTAATTCAAAGGTATGATCTGAAATTTTTTTCTCAGATAATTATATTTCAGAATAAGTCAGAGTCCTTTCCATGGATCTTTCTGAAGATACAACATTTTTGCAAATGCATCACAGTAAAACAATGACTGTCTCTAAATGAAAAAAAAAAAAAATACTTAAAATGACATGGTTACAGATCTGATTATAATGCAATTGACAAAGGAATTTGCTTTTCAGTAACAACATTTTAAGATAACACTCAGAATTACAAATGAAAGTATATCAGACTAAGAAATCAATTAATTTGTTCTCCTTTGTCAGTTGTATATGGGATTCCTGTGGGGAAATTACAATTCGTTTTAAAAAATCAGAGGAAGAACCCTGGCCTTTTCATTTGTCATTAAAATTACCACTTTGCCTTACTATTTATCTATGTGCCTTTCTTATTTGTTTCTTATTTCTCTTATCCCATTTACATTTCCCTTCTTGAGTTTCCTTCTCTGAAGTCCTTTGTTCCTGTCACTTTTTTCCTTTCTTCAATTCTCTTTTTGCTTCTTCCTGCTACACAGTCCTTCTTCAATGTACACAAACCCTCTGCAAATTACACTATCCTGCAACTTTCCTAGTTCCTTTCAGTTTGTTTTTTCTTAACTCATTCAGAAATAACCAACTTTAGATCAACCTATTTTCAATCCCATATTACCAAAATCATATACTTTTCCGCCAAGTTAATTAGAATTTTTAATTCTTAGAAACCATAATTTTTAGTGACAACTAAAAGTAAGTAATTAGCATTCTTTAGATCGGCAAATTTATGAACACATTTCATAACTTTCAGAAATAGTTTTTCCATTGGCAAATACACTCACATTTTTTAAGATGCATAACAGAGATAACATAAATCTTTTCAGTAAACCCAGGCAAAAACACATATTTTATGTTAATAACTTTAAAATATATCAATTCAACTTAAATTACCCATTTGGATTCTTGGTGATTACTGTACTCCGTTAGTGTGCTCAAAAGTGAGCTGTTTAATTATCTAGTGTCCTTGGCTTCTTTTAGGAGGCTGGAGAAGAGGTGGGGGGAAAACATCAGGCCCCATGGCTTGTTCCCAGGACTGCAGCAACTCCCAGGCCTCCAGCAGCTTTAATTTAAAAGTACCATTTGTTTTCCCTTTATATTGAAGTGGGGCAGTGGCCCCTGCTGTTACCACAGCCTGCACAGGGTTTGGGAGTAGCATCAATTGTTCCCTGCACCACAGCAGGCTCCAGGCCCCCAGGAGGAAGACTTAAAGTGTTTAATAGATTTATTTTCTGACTTTTTAATTTTTATTTTTACTGTCTGGGAGGGGAGTGAGACCTTTCCCCCCTTTTTGAACCAACAATTTAGATCCTTAGGAGTAGAATTGTTACGATGTAACCACATGAAAGCCTGCACATGCCAGTCAGTGAAATGCAACCGAATGAACTCTCAGATGGAAACAAAACCCGAGCTGCCCATTTCAGAACAGAAACAAAAACATCTAAAGCAAAGACAAAGTTCAAACAAAGGAGTCCTCTCAAACCAAATACTAGCAATAATATCCAACATTAAAAACACAACTATTAAGACACCCCACAAGATACAGGCAACAAGAAAAACAAACAATACCCCAAAATCCAAATACCAAAACTGAAAGAGCACTCCCCAAAATCCAAATACCAAAACTGAAAGAGCACTCCGACCAGATTCCATACTGGGGAACTGGGATTTATCTTAATCACTGAGATGTGCCTATGGCTGTGGAACACCTCTTGATTCCTACAGAATTCCAAATGGTTTAAAGAACCCCAAATGGCAAGGCAGGGGCTCCTGTTCTTGCACACCAGAGACTTTTACCCAGTTTGAGCTCGTCAGCCCACCAACAACCCATTTCCTTTCCCCAGCTGGGCGTAGCAGGTGACCAGCAACAAGAGAGAGGGAAGGATGGTAAAACCACTTGGCAGCTACTAAGGACTCCCAAGTTCTCTCACAAGTTGGTCAACCACAGGCTGCCTGGGGAACCCTTCCAAAGTCCAGGGACTCACCAAAGGGCTACTGCTTGCTTTTGGCTGGCTCACCAAAACTGTAACCAGAACCCAAGTTATGCTGCTTGCTGCCACAAAAACCAAACTGGTGGAACAGGAGCTGGTGAAAAGAGGTTTATTCAAATGCCAGGCACCTGAGAAGACGAGGGGCTCTTGTTGCAAAGACCATCTCAATATCTCAGTGCAAGCAGAGGTTTTTATGAGGAGAGAGAGGGAAAGCTGAACAAAGAAATCAAAAGGAGGAGTTTGAAAAGTTCTCTATATGCAGGCCAGCACAGTCCATTCCAGTAAGGATCTTGAAACTGGTCAAGTGATGATCTGGTGTGCACCATCCTGGTCTTCATCATTTTGGTTCTATGTCATCCTAGTTTTGTGTCCAAAGATCAGCAAATCTCTTGGGACTGGGATGACTGGGATGTCTGAAGGTCAGAGTCTGTATTTTCTGAAGTTAGTTGCTAGGATTCTTATACAAACATGCTGTTTACTGACAAACTATATATTAGTCAGAGTCAGCATTTACAGAAACAATGTCAAAAGAATGGTAGGGTGGGTTATAATATCCTACTGTTACACTATAAGTGTTGACTCCCAAGCTTACTCTTAGGTGTGTGGTTGAACTCAGATAACAGGCTCTCCAGAGCATGTAGAAGCATGGGCTGATTTGGAAACCAAACTCAGAGACAAATGGAAGGAGTTCAAACCCCATTTCTATCGCTTACAGGCTTTATAACCTGGGGCAAGTCAACTCATCTCTCTGATTCCTGGTGTCCTCATCTACCAAGTTGTGAAGGCTAATTATTCCAACCTTACAAGGCTGTTTTAATGATGGAATTTAATATGGGGAATCCCTGGTCTGCCATAGTAAGTTGACAAAAAATTATTCTTTCCCTCCTTCACTTTTAAACTCACCCTGTGCACGCATGCACACGTGCAGACACCCACACAGACGCATCCCTCTGCATTTTACCTTAATGGATTAAGGTTGTGAAATTTTTATTCTACATCTCACTGGTTAAAGGTCTTTAAAATGATCACACTCAAACAAAGTGTGAATCTCATGGAATTAGCTCAGTTCAGTGCTCGTTTTTCAAAGGGCAATTTTAGCTGCTCTGTGAGTATCTTCGCATAATATTCTATTCCTCATGTGACAGCAATTGGAGAGAAAAATAACAGTATTTTCCATTCTTTCCCACCCCAAACCCCTTTCTAATGAGGGTGAGGACGCCTTTTTGATTAACTTGGTTTTCTTGGCTTTGTTTTTCAAATCTGAATGAGGTTAGCAGGGCCAGGGGTTGTCAGAGGGAGCTGGCCAAATTGCTAAATCAGAGAACAGGTGGAGAAAGTGAAGACAGGACTGAGGAGAGCCTGCAAAGAGGCCAAACCAGCAGAGTTTTGGGAGAGTTGAAGAAGAGAGGCCTTGGCTGGGAATAGCGGGACTTTAAGGCGGTGGGTGATGAATTTTTTAAAGTCTTGCTGTGGATTCCCCATCTGTCATCTCCTACATTAATGATCCCCCTGAGCTCTTTGGCATTCAATTCTTCTGTGTCGAGGCTGGCCTCAAAAGAGGAATGAACAGGCTCGATTTCTCCTAGTTACACTTGTATTTGTCATGAGAAAGCACATGCAGGACTCACATACTTCTCAGAGAGATAGTATGAAAGACCCTAATTGAGGAGTACACACAGAGTCGGGGAGTAGAATTTAAGACCAAGGACTAATGGGGGCAATTCTGGATAGTCCCTCTGCTCAGGTGTGGGATACAGAAGTGAGTAGTTGAAAGACTCCTTTCCCTGCCTGCTATTTATAGAAGGATGTTTTAGTGATTTAGTGCATCATATCAAAATCTTGTTATGTAACGGCTTTAACTAGTTTCATGTCATCTTTCATGGCCCTGTAGGTTGACTGGACTCAGCTGCACAGTTCTAGCTTGGGGTCTCTCCTGTAGTTGCATCAGAGAGCAGTTGGGGCTGGAGTAGTCAGAGGGTTCAAATGCGCTCCAAGGTGGTTCTTTTTCCCATTCGTCTGGCACATGGGCTGGGTTAGCTGGAACAACTCACGGATGGTCAAACATCTCTGTTTTCACATAACTTCTCTATGTTGATGATGTGGGCTTCTCCGTAGCATGGTAGTCTCAGATCCCCAAAATAGCCCCTGGCTTTCCCCAAAAGCAAATATTCCAAGGGACTCTACTTCCAAGGGAAGCTGCAATACTTAGCATGACCTAGCCTCAGAATTCACATCACATCACTTCCAACACATTCTGTTGGTTACAGAGAACCAGGGGACAGAGTAAGAGGGGACAGGGCAGGTGTGAAGCAATAGGGAGTCACGGTTCATCAAGGGGCCACCTTTGGAGACTAGCTCTCACTGATCTTAAAGGCTGAGCTGCGAAACGGGTGACGGGCTTTTATACCTTTTTTGAAAAGCAAAGGGAGGGGAAAGGGAACTTACTGTGGGAGGGCTACAAAAGTTGAGGCACAGCACTTTTTCCAGTAAGCTTGGCCGTCTTTGCTGAGCCCGGCACTATGCAGCCATTAGCAGGCGGGCGATGCTTTGCTTTATGAGGCAATTATTCCAACACACTCTATTCAAAGTACACATTAGAACTTAACCTTCTGAATCCTGAAGTAGCATTTTTATCACCCAACATTAGAAAAGAGATAGAGTCAGCATATTCTCCCCCCCTCCCCCCCCTTTATGATCTGGTATCATTAATAAAGCATTGGGCAAGGACCTCCTCACAATTCTTCCGGATAATTTGTGACACAAAAGGCGTTCTGTGATACAATTGTCTGTTGACTTACTCGATCACAGAGGAAACACATGGACCATTTAAAAAATAAAGCCAGAGAATTAAACAATCAAAAGGAATCTTTCCTCCCCACGACATGAGGCAGGTCCAGAATAGAGAGGCGATGTTATTGGATATGCACACGTAGGGATGGGAAGTTAATATGGAATTTCTAATTAGGGTCACATGCTAATGAACTCTCTCTTCATGTTAGTTTTATGCCGCTTCAGAAATTTTTTATCATATGCTTAAAAATTTATGGCCAGAAACATTAATGAAAATGAGGCGTGAATTGGAAATTGTGTCATTATGGAGATGAGGGTGGCCCGGCATTGCTGATTTTCAAGGAGGTATCTTTTATTGCCTTTTTTTGAGAACTGAGAAATGATACAGGTAAAATTAATGGCAAGGCATATTCTCTATCCCACATAGGCACTGTGGTTATATGTAAAGTTATAAAAGTTTGATTTTAATAAGATTTTGAATTAATTATAAGGAGAATATTAATCATAATTGACCGTCATTTATCAGACTGAAACTTCACCGTCTAAGTAATATTATAGTTCTTAAGTGCATGAAGATATGCATTTTCCTTTTCTCTCTGCTTTGTCTTTTCGGAAATTAAAACCCACCTTTTCAGAATACCTTGGATTGGGGAGGGAGCACGTGCTTCTCACACATGAATGGTCACTGGGATTCAGATTGTATTTTAAAAGGCCCTCTGCTTGCAAAGCTCAGGGACAGGCAGGTTTTGTGAAACTGTGTTTATGAGGAGGGGAGAGAGTGCAAGCACATTCAACTTCCTCTGGTTTTAATCTCTGCAAAACTATTGTTTCCAATACATCTGATAACTGTCAGATTTGAATGGATTTTCAGAAAGGTGCATTTTGAGTTGGTAAGAATTGTATCTTAAACTGATCACAGCAGGAATGAACCCAGGAGTCGGAGTAAAATTCCGTTTCTAGGCCTGATCGCTGGGGAGTGACTTCTTTCTCTCTCTCGCTGATTCTGTGTGCATGAGAGCCCAGGGCGCCAGCCACTGTTCAGATGCCAACCACCTCTTACATGCCTTCCTCTGGGCCCTGCTCAGCTCCATCCCAACTGACCCTTCCTGTCTACAGGAGAGACCCCTTCTTTCTCCTCTCCTGCCTTTTCACCACCTCCCCGATTTCCTTCTCTCTCCTTCCTTCTTAAAATGGTTCTAGTAACCCATTTGGATGTTTGGGTTTTTTTCTCCACACCTGCTGGGTGTCCTACAACTCAACTCAGTTCTCACACTATCTGCCCAGAAAGCATCAGACCCCACAGGTTGAGGGCTCAGTCTCACAAGGCTGCCTCCTCCCCCAACTTCAGATGCCAACTTCAAGTCCAGGTTGCCACTCGTGCATCTGACTTGACTGGCTATAGATGGGAGGTTCCAACAACCCTCATTGGGTTCAGTTAATTTGCTGGAGCAGCTCACAGAACTCAGAGAAACATTTTACTTACTTGATCACTGGTTTATGGTAACAGGATGTAATTCCAAAACAGCGGGTTGGAAGAGATGCATTGAGCAAGGTCCATAGGGAGGTGGTGCAGGGCTTCCATGTTCTCTCTGAGCTTCCCCCCTTCCCAACATCTCCACATGTTCACCAACCCAGAAGCTCTTTGAGCCCATCCTTTTGGGTTTTTATGTAGGATTCATTACATAGGAATGATTGATGAAATCATTGGCCCTTGGAAATTGATTCAGCTCTAGCCCCTGGAGATGGAGGTCAGGGACTGAAAGTTTTGATCCTTTAGTCACAGGTTTGGTTCTCTAGGCAACCAACTTGCATCCTAGATAAGGACCATAAGTCACCTCATTAACATAATAAGTAACACTTTTGTTGCTCTTTATCACTTTAGAAGGTTTAAGACCTCTATGCCCTAACCCAGGGCAAAAAACCAAATATACATTTCATAATATTTCTTATTATAAATCACAATATCACACTCCCCCTGCCCTGAGAGAGGACCAGCACCTTGTCTCCTTGGTTGTCCCACTCTTACTTTAGAGAACCAGAGGGAGGTGCAGAACCCAGTCACTGGCCACCTCAATCAGCACATCGCCTCAGACTTCAGAGACTGGTTCAGGGGTGGGCATGCGATATAAGCCAAGACTGTAAGACTAAATGCCTGGGGAGTAAGCTGGTAAGATGGAGACCCAGAGCTGTTGCTGGTGGCTGCTTCCTCACCACCTGGGGAGAACTTGCTAGAGAAGAAAGGTGCACGGAGGACGGCAGAGTGAGCAGGGCAGACAGTGCTGACTAGGGAACAGTGGAACCTGGGGGCCTACTCCATTTGTACAATCGACCTCTATATTAGTGTCCTGGGGCGGCCGTAACAGATTACCTCCAAAACAACACGAATGCATTATTTCATGGCTCTGAAGACCAGAAATAAATTAAGGTGTCTGCAAGGTCACACTCACTCTGAGGGATCCAGGAGAGGACCTTTCTGTCTGTCTTGCAGCTTCTAGGGGCTCCAAATGTTCCTTGGTTTATGGCAGAATAATTGCAATCTGTGCTTCTGTTTTCATACTGCCTCCTTTCTTGTTTGTGTGTGTGTGTGTGTGTGTGTGTGTGTGTGTGTGTGTAAAATCCCCCATTCCTTTCTCTTACAAGGACATCCTCGTTGGATTTAAGGCCCACCCTGAATATAGGATGACTCACCTAGAGATCCTTGACTTAATTACATCTGCGGACTCTATTTCCAAAACAGTCACATTCATGATATCAGAAGTTAGGAGTTGAACATATCATTTCGGGGGGATAGTTCAACTCCCTATAAGCAGTGTAACATTTTCTGCTGTATAACTTAATATTAATACATTTGGCCCCACAAAACAGCCCTGGTTAATATATCCCCTGTATCTGTGGTCTCCTTTCCTGATTTCAGAAACTCAGAGTTCAAAAGTACCATAAAGATCATTCAGGTCAACACCTTAAAAGTATGCCTTGGGGTGCTGGGGAGATCTTACCCAGACCCCTCAGCAATGTGCATGTTAGGGAAGAAAGGGATGCTGGCTTCATCACAGGACTTTAGCTTTATAAAACTGGATCTGAAACACAATCATTGTGTCAACTGCCCAGAGCAATAGATCCCGGAACAATTTCCTCTCCTCCTTCATTGAGGAAATAGAGACCCACCCATGGCTACATGAAAAGCTTGGGTTCTGGCCTCTGATTGGTCCTCCACCTAGCATACCCCACCTACATTTTTAAAAAGTCATTTACAGAATAATTTTGTGTCAAAAGGTAGCATCAAAAGCAGCTATTACTTTGCTATAAAACCAGCACATCGCAGGGGCTTTCTATCATGACCATTAATTTTTTATGACTGATTTCTCAACTTTGCAGTAGTGGGAATCAGATTCCAGCACCATTTTCAGAATTTTAAACCCGCTCCCTGTGAAATCACAGTGCTTTGCTTTCAGGGGGACTTTTAAGCAAGTGGTGGTAACATTAGTTATCTCGTGTCCCTCTGAACCACTGGTCCATAATTGGATGTATCTTAGAGGATCCGCTGGCAAAGGAGCAAATGACTCCATGGAAACTTAAAACTTACATTTTGGTTGGCAACGTTCCTGTTGAGAAGCATGTAAGAACTTCTCAGCGGGGCTGTTTGGAAAGCTTACAGCTAAGAAGGCCTTGGTCTGAAAGAGCCTGGTTGGAGCCCCTGCTCCCCAGTTCGGTGCTGTGTGATCCTGGGCAGCTCACTGCTTCACCTGTCTCAGCTGGTTCCCTCCTCTGTAGAGCTAAGTCAGGCTAATACCGACCTCTCAGGATGACAGGAGGTAACAAGTGAAAGCACTTAGCGCAGTGTGTGCCATATATTGGGTGCTTAATAAATGATACTTGAAGTGATTAAGAGGGATACTTTACTGTCTCTAGACTTTCTTCCTTCCCTGGAGGGTGGGGATGCAAGTATTACATGGGTCCTCTCTGGGGCGTGAAGCGGGTTTATCCGGGCTCTGTATCCATGGGCCTTGGCCAACGGCAGTAGTATTATAGGGTTTCCCGTGTAGGGGATTTTGGGGGATGGCAAATCCTTAATTCAAAGGGAATCACTGCCTCCTTGCAGTGTACTGAGATGTAAATACTATTGAGGTGTGGAAATTGGAAAGTTCAGGGCTAGAACGACCGTACACATTGATGGATCTACCCTCCATTGTAATTTTTGGAAATATCAGTAGAGGGACCACATTATGTGAATTTTCAATGGCAGACGTGATTGGCAACAAATGCAGGTGATAAATAATGTTTTGGTCTCCTGTGGTGCTATCGACATCGCAAGCCCCCTCTTATGTCCTGTGTTTATTAGCAACTCATATAATCTGCACTGAAATAGGTGCTATCTCTGACCCATTGTATTGATGAGGACCGTGGGGCACCGGGAGCTTAAGTTGTTTGCCCTAGGAAATGAAGGGAGATAGCAGCCAGCAATCGGGCTCCAGTGACATGTTCTTAATTGGTATTGTTGGAGACAGGAAACTTTCCTCTACCTTTTTAAGTTCTTCTGGCTGGTCTAATAATTAAATCAACACCAGACAGATTAGCAAGAGAAAATGACCAGATTTAATTACACACGTACGTAAGGGAACCTCACATACATGAGAGGTTCAGACAGAAAGTTAAAATGAGGTAAAAATGACATCCTGAGATAAGACCGTAGTAAGGCACCTTGGAGCTGCAGAAGGGAGGAAGGTCATTGCAGGGCCACGAGAAGGGCAGATGTTCAGTAATTAGAAGCTTGCCCTGCCCTATAGATATGTCATTAAAACTTATTATTGTAATAACCCTTATTATGGGCAAGTCCTCTAATTTAAATTCTTTAAGGGAGAGGTAAAAGTTTCTTATCAGCCCCAGGGTCTCAATTACCTTCAGCTCAAAATAATCCACACGCTAAAGTAGCACTTCTTTGGGGGGGGGGAGGGCGGGGGTAGGGGGAGCTGTTCTGAACCCTTCAGTATTCATAGGGCCTCCTAATTAGAAATAAATGCTCTCAAAATAGGGAGTATTATAGAAAATCTCAGCTATCTGTTTCCTCCAGGGCTTTCTGAGTCGTGATTTATAGGATCCTCAACAGCAGACTGGGAGCTTATGTAAGGAAGGCACGGCCCTGCTAAAAGCACCCGTTTACACTGTCATCGGAGACTGTGCTATCCCTGTGAGCCAGTCACCTTCTCTTCTCTGCTCCTCACTCGCTCCTCACACAGTTCCAGGCCAGGGCCAACATGTATTTAACAAGCATCGCAAGTTGCCAGGCGCTGTTCTAGATTCTGAGGATGTGATGGTGAGCTGTGGCAGAACCACATCTGGCCCTCAGAGATCACATAATCTAGTCGGAAAGACAAACATTAAGTAAAGAATTTCAGCAGTGCTGGCAGGAAAGGTACATGGCCCTATGAGCAGAGATTCACAAAATCCCTGGCTGTCGTGAAGGGGAGACTGTGTCCCTTGCCATCAAAGGAGCTGGGACTCAAAAGTGTTCATTAGCGTGGGTGGGAGGGATGGGCACGAGGGGAGGTTCAGAGAGATGGACCAACTTGTGCAATGGCTTTGGCTTTAGAAGATAATGAAAGATAAATAAATTAGTTAAAAGCAAGAACTGGAAAACATGAGGCCAGAGAGCAAGAGGTGAGGTGGAGGTGATGAGATGCTCTTCGGGGTGAGCTCATGCAGGATAGACCAAAGTAAGACATTTTGATATAAATCTTAAGTGCATTGAGAAATCTCCCTCCCTCCCTCCCTCCCTCCCTCCCTCCCTCCCTCCCTCCCTCCCTCCCTCCCTCCCTCCCTCCCTCCCTCCCTTCCGTCCTTCCTTCCTCTATCCATCCATCATCTAACTATCCATCATCTACCCATCTATTTATTTATACATCCATTCATTTGTCTATTTATCCATCCATCCTATATCTATCTACATCCTCTATCTATCTATCTATCTATCTATCTATCTATCTATCTATCTATCTATCTATCTATCATCTATCTATCTATCATCTATCTATCTATCTATCTATCTATCTATCATCTATCATCATCTATCAATTATCTATGTATGTATGTATGTATCTATATCTATCTATCTATCATCTATCTATCTATCTATCTATCTATCTATCTATCTATCTATCTATCTATCTATCTATCATCTATCTACCTACCTACCTATCTACCTATTCATCATTCAGCACTGGGATAAGGGTGTCATTTCCCATGAACAGAATGACAGATTAGACTGAGAGAAGCACCCATGGCAGGCCACTTAGGGTTACAATAAGAAGCCATGGAGTCAGAGCTAGGCTGGTGGCAGAGGGTAGATGGGAGGGGCATTAGGAAGGATAATAGAAGTGCTATGGAGTGAGCAACCTGACCCACATATGTGTTCCCCACAGGGCTTTAAATAGTATCTGCTTCCCTTTGGCCCTTGTTTCTCTGAGCTAAGCAAAGAGTCTTGAACAGGGAAGAATTTGCTCAAGATTTGTGCTGCTCTCTTCAAAGGCTGGGTCCGAAACATTGGGCACAGTAGATCTTGGTCAAAACGGACCTTCTTAAATCATCTAAGTCCATCTGCCTGTGGAGCTGCAGATCCTTGGAGATCCATGGGCGGCTGCAGGTGACCAAACCGTAAAACTATGAATTTAAGGAGAGAGGGATTAGAAACAACTAGACATACTTTCCTGAGGAGCTGGGTTGTCAGCCTGAGACAACACAGTCCTTATCACTGCTCCGATTCCTCCCACCAACTGTTCAGCTGCCCTGGTGCCAGAAGGGTGAAACACTCAGGGGGAGAGGTTGGCAGTTCTGCTGATGACAGCGCCAAGGTGGCGTCTGCTCCTGTAGGGAAGCCCGCCGCGTGGGGGCCGGGGGAGCGACCCTGGGGGGGGTGGCATGCCCCTGAAACAGATCCCCTGCTCTGTGCTCTTGCCCTGCACACCCCCGCTCAGCGGGCCTGGCCGCTCGGCCTCGGGCTGACCCTCTTCTGCTGGGTGAGCCGAGGCTCCCGCTCAGCTCAGAGTGACTGACGGCCTCTCCCCCGCGGGGCCTTAACGCAGCGAGGACCCGGGCGCGCAGCTCTTCGGAGACCGGAGCTTTGAAAAGCAGCCTGGTGAAATGAGCAGGGATGGAAACGAAAACATTTCACTTCTTTTCTTTCCCTTTACTTGACTTCCCCCTGATTCAGGCATTTTGCTTTCTTTCTCACGCTCCGGTCTCGTCTAGGCCACTAGGACCCCTGGCCGCCCTGTCCTCACGGAGAGCTCAGGTTCTGCTGCCTCCGGCTGGGGCTCCGGCAGCCTTTTCATAGCACAGGCCTGAGGTTTAGAAGGGAAGCCTGGCAGGAGAAGCCTCAGAAGGACAGGGTGCGAGTGATGGGTTCCTCCCATCCTGTCAGTATCAGTTTGCATTTACATAACGCACCCCAGCCCGGGGGACTGGAGAAACCCGCAGGAACCGCCTGCGCTCTAGTACACACCCCGTCTCCCAGCAGCTGTCCTCTCCCTCCTCACTGCCTATTACCTGGTAAGCCCATTGATACCTTCATTACCTCAAAATGTGTTAATCCAGGTGCCTTTTTAGCAAAACCTGCGAGCCTTCTGGCTGCTGGAGGCCATTGGTGAAGCCTGGCTCTGTGTCAGCACTCACCTAATAAGCTCATTAGAGGAAAGCTCCAGTCCCCATGGCCAGAGGAGTGGGTGCTCAGGAAGTGCATTTTGAGAGACTAGACATCAGAGCTTAGCCTGGATGTTGCAGTCTTCCATCCATCTCCTGCATTTAATACAGTCTTCTTAAGAAAGGTGTCAAGACTGTTTATCAGAACAACCTACTAATGCATTGGTTAAGAGCACTGATTTGGGAGTCATGCAGACATTTTAGCTCTGTGACCCCCAGATAGCTAACCTAACCTCTCTGAGTCCCAGAAACCCTCACCTGTCAGGTGGGAATGACAGTGAGGTTCCTGTGAAGAACTTGGAGATCATGCATCAAAGTGCGTAGGCAGTTACTCAGCAGATGTTAAAGCAGGGCTTAGCGGGAGGCAAGCTAGGCAGGCCCTGCAAGGACATGGCTAGAGCCTGCCTCATTTGAAATTTTGATATTTTGTCGATTGTGCTTTTTGTTTTCATTTATTATGATTGAGCTAAAATATGGTTTATCTTGATTACAGAGTTTTCCGGTGTCCCTTCGGTTTTGTGCCTGACCTTGGTCATGGCCCTAATTGTTAGCATCAACCTCGTGGCAGGTGGTGCTTCACTAGTTGTTGAGCATGCAATTGTGTGACACTGAAGATGCTCTGAGTGACATGGAGTAGCTTTCTCAGGCTAATGGGTGGCACACGAATGGGCGATTATTATCTAATATCAGGAGAAGTACTTCTAAATAAGACGACAGGGTAGGTTTAGAGATTCAACATCATCATCATTGAGTCACTGGACTATTTCTGGCTAGAAATTTACATTTTCTTTCATTTTCTCAACATAGTGGCTTGATCCTTAGGCTTGGCCCTTCTTATTTCCGTAACAGATACTGCAGTTCCCATCATGACTTGTGCAGATGACAAGACTGGCTCTGTAACTACTCCCCCCATCCCTGAGCCTGCTCTTGAAGTCTCATTAGCCAGAACTGGGTTAAATTCTTGAAGGGTATCTAAGGAGAGACTACCTGGAATTTTCAAACTCTGTAGAAGGAAATGGGCTCTGCCAGTAGGAGAGGACCATATTCAGGCCACAGGACCCTGGTCTGTGCTGTGCTGTTCCTTCCATATGAAATATACATGCACACGCACACACATGCACTCACACAGAGACAACTTTTCCTCCTGCCCATACTGGGTCGTCGACTTGTAGGGGAAGAAATACAGCTTTTTCTGCTACCTTTCTAAATTCTCACCTGGGACTCCTATAACAAAAGACAGATTCACAAGAGAAGAGTATACAGATATTCAATGTAAGTTTTACATGGCACAGGAAACTTCATAAGGAAATGAAAACCCTGAGAAATGGTTAAACCTGAGTGTTTTTGACTGGGCTTGATGAAGAGTGGAAAGTCATGGACAGAAATGATGGGCAAAGGGTAAGACATAAGTGTAGTAAGCAGGGAAACTTAGCGGGGCCTGCTGGTCCAGATTCCTCTTGGAGTCCCTCTATCTTTGGAAATAAGGAGGCTCCTTTCCTCTGGGCACTGGGAGGGCACCTCTCACAGGACGGTTCTACGACCTGCTTCAGGAGAAGGTCAGAAGTCCTTCCTACACATGTCATTTCTCAAATTCCTTCGACTTGGAATACTCAGTATGTCAGAGAGCCATATTTGGGGGAAGCATGTCCTCAGCAATATATCTTTATTGATTTCAGAGAGAGGAAAGGAGAGGAAGAGAGAGAGAGAGAAACATCAATGATGAGAGAGCCATTGATTGAGCCCGCAACCCGGGCATGTGCCCTGACAGGGAATCGAACCCTGATCTCCTGGATCCTAGGTCGATCGATGCTCAACCGCTGAGCCACACCCTGCCGGGCAACCAGTAATTTTTGAGGTTAATGGCATGGAGTGATGAACAACATGGGCCACATGGGACTTGCAATATAGTGGAGGGATGACAGACACTCAATAAATGGATAGATAGTAGAGAAATTATCAGGAAATAATGTTTGCTATACAGAGATTTGAAATAGGGAGATGAGTCCTGAAGGGCAGCTGAGTTGTCACCATAGATTGGGTTCTCCTGGAAGATCCCCAAGAAATTCATGGAAACTGAGGTGTGAATGAAAGGAAACCAGCACGGGAGGAGCAGCCCAGGTAGGAGGAACAGGCACCACGGCAGGAGGTGGAGCATGGGCTGGCTTTTGGGGGGAGCAGGGAGTGAGAGGGTGCGAGATGGGTTTGGAGGGTTGGCAGGGGTTAGGTTACAGAGCCTTCTAGGTGGTGATAGGGAGTGTGTGTGTGTGTAAGCCACAAACCAGCAGAATGACTTCCCAGTTTTCATATTAAAGGATCACCTGCTGTTACTGGGGACATGAAAAATGAAGACAGAGATTCCAGTTCAGAAGCTTTTACAATAGTCCCGGCCAGAGGTGACGGCGATTGTGACTCGCAGGCCAGGAGTGGAGATGGAGGAAGGTGGATAGATTGGGGATGCCTTGTTCCAGTGAAGTTGGCAGGCCTGTTCATACTGGATGTGGGAGAGGGACAGAGAGGAAACTGGATGAGAGCAGAGAGGGGTCTAAGGCGCACGTCCAGGCGCCGGTGGTGACTCACTGATAACCGTCCCTAGAGCAGGGAGTGTGGGGGAGGTGGCAACTGGGCATCTGTGATGATAACAGGGTGCGAGCTGAGCAAGAGGCCTCCACTGTAGACAATGCTTGCACAAGAGGTTTGCTATGAAGTATTATAGGAAGAAGGGAGCCGAAAATCGGGGCCTTTTTATCTGAGAGGGAACTATTGCAGCATATATTTTTCCCATCATGGTAAACAACATATAACGTAAAATGTACCATTTTCACCGTTTTTAGGTGCATGGTTCAGTAGTGTTAACATATTTACATTGTTGTGAAACATCTCCAGAACTTTTTCATCTTTGAATCCTGAAACTCTGTAACTGTTAAACAATAACCGCCCATTTCCCTCCATCTCTACCCACTGGAAACCACCGTTTTACTTTCCGTTTCTATGAATTTGACTCCTTTCAATACCTCATATGTGTGGAATAGTGCAGTGTTGGTCTTTTTATGACTGGCTTTTTAAAAAATCTTCACCCAAAGATATGTTTTTATTGATTTGAGAGAGAGAGAGGGAGGGAGAGAGAAATACCAATTTGAGAGAGAAACATCCGTTGGTTGCCTCCAGTACACATCCCGGCTGGGGGTTGAACCTGCAACTGGGTATATGTCCTGATCAGGAATCGAACCCATGACCCTTTGGTGTATGGGACCGTGCTCCAACCAACTGAGCCACACAGACCAGGGCTGTGACTGGCCTGTGTCACTTAGGTTCATTCATGTTGGAACCGGTGGCAGGTGTCCCTTCCACTTGAAGGCTGAATAGTGGTCCCCTGTGTGTGTACACCGCACATTCTTTATTCATCTGTTGATGGGCATTGGGGGTGCTCCCACCTCTTGGCTACTGTGAATAATGCTGCTGTGAAAACTGGGGGTACAGCATACTTTTTATCCTGATTGGGATGATACAGAAGGAGAGGTGCTGACAATTCAAGAGAACAAGCAGAGCCCGGCCGGGCGCGGCTCAGCGGTTGAGCGCCGACCTAGGATCTAGGCTATCAGGGTTCGATTCCCAGTCAGGGCACATGGCCGGGTTGCGGGCTCGACCAATGACTCTCTCATCATTGATGTTTCTATCTCTCTCTCCCTCTCCTTTCCTCTCTCTGAAATCAATAAAGATGTATTTTAAAAAAAAAGAGAGAGAGAGAGAACAAGCAGAAAATTGCCAGAGCCAATCCCTCGAGAACACCGGAGTCTGAGAGAACGGCTGTCCCTGGTGGGGACAGAGTCAGGGGCAGGGGAGCCTCATCTATCCAAATAGATGGGGAATCGAGGAGGCTGGTAGAGTTCCTGGCAGGTGGGTGAGGAAATTCCTGTAGAAATGCTTGTATTTTCCCAAAGAAGTTAGAGATGAAACCATCAAGTTCAAGTGTATGTGTGTGTGTATGTGTGTGTTGGGGGTCGGGGTGGATGGGGCTCAGAGGTGCCTCCCCATTAATAGACTGAATGATCAGCATAAGTACTTGAAATCAAGTTGATGCATTTCCTCTGTGCCATGCAAACAAAATAAAGCTGAGCTTTGTTGTCAGACAAAAGCGGCACTTATTATAATGGTTGGCATTTCAGAGATAATTCAACTATAAGAGATAATAGCACATCAATCAGTCCGGAAGCGATTCGCCCAGTAATACCGACGGTATAATATGCAAGCAATAGACTGCTCTGGACACAACCAGGAATTTCCTTTGCCTGAAACACTCCTGTTTCTAGCAGAAGCTTAACGTGAATTTTTTTTTCCAGCTTCTATTTGAAGAGTCTGTTTATTTCTTTTTTCCCGAGGGGATGGTGAGATAGATATTGTAAATGGTGAAGGCTTTTTATTGTTTTTGACAGTTATCAAAGGTACTTTTTTTTTCTTTTTTTTTAAGATCTGGACCACCAACTGAAAATAAACCTGTTTGGGATTTTTGAGTCAAGTGTGTTGAATTGTGTATGTGCTGGTCACTTTCCAGTTTCGGGGAGCCTAGATGCACTTAGTAATGGGGGGTGATTGTTACCATGTGAGTTCAGGAACCTACATTGGTACATGTCTGGATCGATGCCACTGCAGGAAATAGCAGTTCCGTTTCTGGTGATATAAATCACACCCCCTTATTTCCATATCTGGAAGACCATCAAGAGGAGAAGCACTGATTGGAGTCCCCTTTGCATTCCTTCTCTAACCCTCCCTCTGCAACTCTCTGGAGGCTGCCAGGCCACAGGCCTCAGCAAGCTTCCCCTCCGCCACCCTTTTCTACCCCTCCTAACCCAGACTCCCCAGGCCTTCCCTTCCCTCCCTGTCTTTTTCTCTACTCTACCCTCATGGTCAGTGTCCCCCAAAAGCCCTTCTTCCAGGCACAGCTATCTGAGAAATGGCAGCTGGGCCTCCACCCTCACTCTATTTGTGTGTTTTTTGTTGTTGCTGTCATTGTTTTAAAATATATCTTTATTGATTTCAGAGAGAGGAAAGGAGAGGGGCAGAGAGAGAGAGAAACATCAATGATGAGAGAGTCATTGATCGGCTGCCTCCTGCACGTCCCCCGCTGGGGATCGAGCCTACAACCCGGGCATGGGCCCTGACTGGGACCTGAACCTCGATCTCCTGGATCCTAGGTCGATGCTCAACCACTGAACCACACCAAGCCGGGTTATTTGTGTGTGTTTTTTAACCAGTCATTCCAAAAGAATTTTTTCTTCTTCTGCCCTTAATTCTGGAAGGAAGGGTGAGCTAGATACACTCACATCATTCCCCCTCCTCCTGCCCCCATTCTGTAAGAATATGTGGGGAGTAAGGAGAACAGAACATGGCTCAGCCACTCCTCTGGGCTCTGAGGCACTGGAAGGACTCCCTTTGTTAACACCCAGCACCCGCTCTGCTTGTCCTTGCAGTGAGACTGAGGGAAGTAGAGCCAGGCACTTGCCCTGGGCACACAATTTAAGAGGGCACCAAAATACTCAGTAATTAAGCTAAGTCATATTTTAATACAAAAAACAATATTATTGTAAAAGTCTACAATACATAAAACATCAAAAATTTAAATAATAGCAGGATCTGACAGCACTGAATTCAGACAGAGCAAGTGAGGTGAGTCCTACAGGTGCAGAATTGGATCATTTTGTATTTGAAATTTTGATATTGATCAGGATGGGTTTTTGCATTCATTTATATTTTTAAATAAAAACAGCACTTAAATATTACACATCTTGATTTTTGACTTTTTTGGTGCCCCTTAAGTTTTGTTCCATGAGGGAGTGCCTTAGTCACTTCGCCCCAATCCTGACCTGCCTTGTGGCTGGACATCCCCATATCTGTGCTTCTCTCTAGTGACAACTTCTTTCTCCTCGATTCCTGATAAACGCCTGAGGCCTGGCAGCAGTCACACTGCAGAAGACATCTTGATTGAGCTAACATATTGGCCAACCCATGGATGGTTGCCTTTGCTCCTGGCAGCTTCCCCAATCCAATCAGATATGGTGAGGGTGGAACCCCACAGACAACCAGGGCCAGTTGTACAAACACTGTTCGAAAGAGCGACTGAGGGTGGCAGTCACTGTTCATGCCCATAGACTTGGCTTCAGTACAGATTTCCTGCGGGCACCCTTCTACCGGTGCGTGTATATGAATGACACCTGGGAGAATATTGATCAGGTGTGCATTTCCTGTTCTATGAAAGCAAAAATGGAGCTACAGGACCAGAATTTTAGCCCTACTCCACAGATGTCCCTCCTTGGTGCATCAGCTTGGGAATAGCTCTGCTCATTTGCTCATAGGCTGAAGGCTTCTTATATACTTTAGGATTTTTAAAGTATGATCTTCAAAAGATCATTGTAGCCCAGTGACATGGCTCAGTGGCTGAGCATCGACCTATGAACCAGAAGCTTATGGGTTCAATTCCCTGGTCAAGGCACATCCCCGGGTTGTGGGCTTAATTCCCAGTAGGGGGCGTGCAGGAGGCAGCCGATCAATGACTCTCTCATCATTCATGTTTCTATTTCTCTCTCCCCCTCCATTCCTCTCTCTGAAATCAATTTTTTAAAAAAATTTTGAAAAAAGATCATTGTAGATATTTAGTAACTTCCTGAGTAAGGAGATAATAGTAATAATAGTGATGATAATAATAATAATAAAATTAGCATTGGTGACTTCTTTTTCCTAAGAGTTCTACACGAGTTATCTTTACAGTTCTATGAGATACGCATTGTTATCACTTCAGAGAGGGAAACTGAGGCACGGAGAGGAAAGGAGACTCGCTTAGCTGTGCTGAGGGCAGGAATATGAATGTGAGCAGCCTGGCTCCGGAGCGCGCCCTCCTCACTTCTCCTCTATTCTACTTCCTACAAGCCCACTCCTTCCCATGAACACATGAAGCTGATTTTATTTTCAGAACCCAGTCTCCAGAGGCAGGCATCTTTTCTACCTCCATGCTGTTTGTTTGACATTCCTCTGCTTCCTAACTCAAGACGACTGATTCCTGCTGGACCCCGAGCCTCTCGGGGCAAGGCCTGACTGACGATCACCTGAGCTCTTGTGCCAGCCCAGGGCCAAGCACATTAGCAGCCTCTGGGTGCATAGTATTGAAGGCTGAATAGAAGCCACATTTTGGATAGAAAAAAAAGGTCCTCTTTTCCCATAGACTAGATGGATCAAAGATACCTGAGGCTTGTTTGCTGTAGCTGGAAAACCTGCTTCCCAATCTGGTCTGAGAACAAACATGTGAGCAGAGGGGCTCTCCAGAGAGAGCGAGAAGAGGGGCATTTTCCAGCCTCCCCAGAAAAAAATTTCCCCCAATGCAGCCTAGGGCCTGCAAGGCGCTCAGCACCGCCTTGTGTCTTTGTTTCCTGGCTCCCCAAGTCCCTCCCCTTCCCCTTCCCTACTCCCCCCTGTGCCTGGGTGTCAATTACAGCTGACTTAGCAGGCTCCAGCCCCCAACACAACAGCCGGGCTTGGTGCCTGGGGCCCCGTGGCATAAGGCAGTGCAGCTAATTAGCCAGGCTTGGCTGTGCCCTCTGCTGCAGTTTGAAAAGCTTCTTGGAAAACAAGTTTCTGGCGTTGGCGTGCATTGCTTTGTACTTCCTGCATGCTCTAAATGTCTCCACCGTGGGGCCAGCAGTCCCATTTCATGCAAAAAAAAAGAGATTTTTATTCCTGGTGCTCTATTTTTAGCTGGTCTTTGAAATTCGGTGTCGCTGCTCATATAGATGTCATGTTGATGATAATGACAGCTAGCATTTACTAAGGGAATGATACCTTCCAGAGCAGTTAGAAGCCCTCCATGCATATTCTCTCATTAGAGTCTCATGGCAGGCAGGCTGTATTATCATTCCATTCTACAGGGGGGGAAGCTGAGGCTTAGAGAGGTTAAGTAACTCGCTTATGAGGGTAGAGCCCCTGTCTCTCCTCTGGGCTTTGTACTAGGATGTACCCCGTGTCTTCCATAAATTATCTCTTTTAATCCTCGCAATCGGCTTGTGTTCTTATAGCCTCTTTTTGGGGGAGGGGACTGGGAAGCCGAGGTGGTGTGAATTTAAGTAGGATTAATCCCCAAACTAAGTTTGGAAGCAGGACGTGAACCCCAGTAGCTTGATTCTAGGTCTGAAGCCCTGCGGCCACGCTGTCCTCCCTGTGTCGGGTGAGACGTGGCTCCACCCCTCCGGGTGCTGCCCTGTGCCACTGTGCCCGGGGATGCTGGCGTTACTGCCCGCTGCACTGGGCGTGAAGAGAGACCTGGGCACCAGACAGGCCTCTGTGGGGATCCCGCCTCTGCCCCTTGTCCCCTGTGTGACCGCAGCAGCCAAATTGTTACTCTCTCTGATGGTCAGGTGTCACTTCTCGGGAAAGGCGATAGTGCAATGGTCATTACGAAAGTTAGAGATAATCTATGTAAAATAGTATTTAAACACTCACCATGTTTATTATGGGCTCAAATAAAATTGTAGCAAGAGCCAATTGAAACCTGGGCTCTAGCATGATCAGTGTTTGGAACTCTGGGAGATTATCTAAACCCTCAAGTCTCAGTTTTCCCTTCTTTAAAATGTGAATAATAATAAAACAGAGTAAAATAGTAAAAACATTGTGGGACTCTACGGGGCACTGTGGGATTAAACACTGGGCTATGTGTTCAGCCGAGAGCAGCCTTTGGTGTAATTATAGACGCATTAGTGGGACCTGAGCAACATCCACGCTCCACAGAACCGCTGAGTTCAAGTTGAAGGAAAGTTCTCCGAAGAGAAGAAATAACAGTGATTTACAGCTTCTGTTCTTCCCCCTGTACCTCTCTATTGATTGAGGTGGCCGTACGTTGTGATTAATTAAAATCAATACGTCCAAGCGGACACAGTGGTGCTCTTTACGAAAGAAGAGACAGCAGGCCTGCGGGGAGGGGTGTGACTCTTTCCATTCCAGCTGGGGAAGCCCGCCCGTCCCCTCGGGCTGCAGAAATAACCTGGGTCTCAGCAGCACCGAGTAAATAAGCGTTTCAGGCACCGGCCTCTCTGTTAAGTAGGGAGGGCTCTGATCACTCATCCTAACAGCAGATGGTTTTCCGGAAATGCAGAGTCGTCTTGGGGAGTATTGAACCATTTTCTCCTGCTTACGAACACCCCGGGGTTTGCTCAGCCTGGAAATGTGCTCAGCGAGGTGCTTGCTTGGCCAGGCTCCTGTGCAGCTAGGAGTGACCGTGTGACAAGTTCTGGTGGGAGAGCAGTGTAACTGGAAGTGTGCTGTTGATGTCTGAGGGAGCTGTTGATTTCTTCATGGAAGATGGCACCTGCGGGTGGCACTCTCTGTCCTTCCACCCTTTCTCCTTCCCAGCTTTTATGGGGTCATCATAGTAGGGTTGCAGCCACTGGTTCACAATCATGTGGGGCATTGGCCCTAAAGAGAGCCGCTGAGCCAGTGATGGGAGAGATTGACTCTGAACTCACATCAGATGAAAAAAGAATCCTTTTTTATTCACGCCCCTGCAGTTAGGACTTCTGTTTGCAACCCAGATAAATTAAAGAGCGATTGCAAAATTTTATTTCACATATAAATGTAGAGTGGTGTTTGTAGGATGTGGGACATTAGTTTTCCATATATCCCACCTATTAGATTTTTTTGGTTAGATTCAGGGAACTATTATCATGTAACCATTTGTCTTGTCTTTTTTTTTTTTTTTTTTTAATCTTTTTTTCCCCTCCAGAAGCTCATTTGCCACGTTCAAACAGAGGAAAGGAATATTAAGGAAAGCACACAAGTTCACTTTGTACTTGCAAAATCCTCAATCTTTATTTGCACTCCTTGGCCCACATTGGTTACCCGCGACCAGGAAAATGTTTTCCAAGCTGATATTTGGCACAGGAATGAAAACACAGTTTTGAAATGGCTCTAATACATTCGGGGTGGCAAGTTTTGCTGAAAAATTCCAATTATCAAGAGATGTTGATATTTCCCAGGGAAGAAACACCACACAGCCAAGATTCCAACATCCCTGTAGCGAATTTGGGGGGAGCGATGAAATCAAGAGGTGAAAGGAAGCTGTTCGACAGTGATGAGGGCCCGTGCACTTTTGTTTAAGTTAACCCTTTAATGGCAGAGAGAATATACGTACACCCCTGAATGGCATATGGTACCATTTCTTTGAGGCCTCATGTTTTATCTTACATAGCCTTGTGAAAATTTCATTGTCTCTTATCATATCCCCAGGTTGGTTTATATAACATAATGGGGGCCCTGTGCCCATCACTGAGCTGCACTGATGATCCAGAGAGATGTCCTTGTTTACCTTACTGTTTGTGTATAAACTGGCATCTGATTTGAGAAGCCGGGGAATCATTCTGTAGCCAGAAAGAAAGTACCCAAAGATATGTTTAGCTGCTTCCATTTGGAAAAGGCTTTTTCCAGGTAACAGAGAGCAATTCACATGTACCATCCTAGGTCGATCTTGACAGAAACCTCCTGTCACTCGCCAACATGTCCTTTGGATTTGCGTAGATTCCATCAGGGAGAAAACTGTCTAATTCCAGGTCAAGGCTTGGCTCCTGGGTCCCTGTCATCCATCCTTAAGTCCTTTACTGCAGCAGGCTGCTTCTCATTTGTCGATGAGCGTCAGTGATGGAGTGGTCTCAGAGGTGGCCTTGCAAATCAGCCCGTTGTCCCTTAGAATGACCCGCTATGTTACTAATTCCAAATGATAGTTATGGTGAGTTGAACACTGCTTTGTGTCAGGACCTGAGCCACATGCCCCCTTTCAAGTCCATTGTCACATTTGATATTCACAATAAACTCGAGAGGTGGGCTTGCTGGTGTCCCATTTTGAAAGACATGGAAACTGAGACCCAGAGAATTTTGGGACCTGCTGAGAAGTGTCCACGTTGGGATTTCAACCCTTAGCCATTCCCTCTGCAGTTTCCTAGCAGCAAGGGCACAGTGAGCCTCTGCCTTTTGCTCCTGCATCCCCCATCGTCTGGCCCTGTCACCTGCTTTGTCCTGTGGGTGATTGCAGAGGTGCCTGGAATCACTAGTAACTTAATTAGAGTGATGCACGATTGTCTGCCCAATGAGTTTCGTCCATCCCTTCTTTACCTGTAAATAAATTATGAGGATAGTAGAGAATTATGAGGGGGAAATCCTCAAAAAAGCCAGGGGAAACACATCCAGAGTGATACAATTATCTATCTGCTGCTTCTGGTCCAGACTTGCAGGCTTTTTTTTTTTTTTAAATAGGATTATGGAAGATGAAACGGAAACGCTTACTTCAGCTTTTAAGAGGGATGTAAGCAATTTTGCATTGCACTTACTCCCCAGGGGTGGTGTGAAAATGTTTCTAGTAAATTAAAGTATAATAAAAGCATTGGCAACACGGCAACTTTTATATTAATTTCTTAATTTTCTACAGGCTTAATTATAAATCTCTTGGGGGAAAGAGGCGAGGGCTGTGGGTTCTTGGGAAGACAGTGGACATTCCCGGGTGTGGACCTTGGGTCCTCTGCAGAGAGGTATGTGCACTGTGGTGTTGGCTGTGTGCACTGTGAGATGCACCTGCTGTTCCTGGCTGAAGGCTGGTGGTTTCCAGGGGACAAGGACATCAAGCTGGGAGGCCCAGGGTACTGCTAAGTGGACAGGGTGGCATTAGACAGGTTGTGGTACTCCTTGAATTGCGGCATCCTGTCATGGGTACCACATTGGCCTCTGCAGTGTGACTGCCTGGGTTTAAAATCCTGGCATCTCTGTTACCTGGAGAAGTTCAGTGAGCTTCTTCCTCTCTAAGATAGAACTTATGAGGGTACTTATTTATGTCACATGGGAAGTGTGTGCAAAAGCCTGGGTCCTGCTGGCCCTGCTGAGCCACCAGACCAGCCTGGGATCGTCTGCTGCCAGACTTCAAATCAGGAAAGCCATCAGTATCCTTGCCTATGAAGCCACTGTCAGCCGGGTGCTGTTCCTTGCAGCCTAAAGCACCCCCACTCTTTGTCAGTCAGAGTGATGCGGCGATTCCACCAATTCCAGATGCACCGAATCATGGAATATTCCTGCTGGACAGAGTCGGAGGTCTTTGCAGTGAATTTCCTCCATTAATTCTTTTTCTTCACCAATAAATATCTTTTGAGGAAAGTCCAGATTAGAGGAGGGAATCCTCAAAAAAATCCAGGGGAAAATATCCAGAGCAATAGGGTTATCTGTTTTCAGAGTAAAACTCGACAGACTCCAATGAATGATTGTCTCTGGATTTCTCTTCTTTAGGCCCAGGAACTTCCCGGGCACAGTTTAGGATATAACAGATACTGCTAAGGTCTTCTATTAGAAGATGGTTCCAATCCCACCTCTCTCCTCTGCACTGCTGTATCACGATGTGGTTTCCAACATATATTCCTTTTCTATTTTAATAGTTTTTTCCCCCTCTTACCTCTCTGTCTTCTGGGCTGTGTGCTACCTATAAATAGGGAATGTATCTTATTATGTTTTTGTATGCCTGACACATAGTAAATGCTCAATTGGATTAACAAATCAAGGAATAAACTAGTATGTGTTCCTGAAACCTTAATTCCGTGGTAGGTTAGTCGATGCTACACACATAGGCATGCACACACATACACAGGTCTGTGGTTTTTAAAGCAAGTATAGGATGCACTGCATAAAAAAAAGATTGAAAAGATTTTACTTCACAGGACTTATCAATACCTTTAAAATGCCAATGAATGCAAATCACAAATCTCTAAGAGGATGGTACAGACAAAACAGTTTGCAAACTTACTGAACCAAATAAATCTTATTCCAAAGAATATCGTGCAACAACTCACTGTAAAGTGCGTGATGATTTCTCATTTTAAATTTTCTGTATTTTTTTTGAAATTTTGCCTCACTTTTCTAACTTTTTATTCTAAACATACTACACCTCTGCAAAAGTGCAAGACTAGCGCAATAGCACCTGTATATCTGTACCCGAATTGCCAAATTTTAACATTTTTAGGACATTTGCTCTTTCTGTCTCTTTCTCCCTCCCTTTCTCCGTCCTTCTCTTCAATTTTTTATGAGCATCTTTTCCTGACAACAAGAGGGTCATCCTCTGGATGTCTCTGGGATGTACTTCTCTCCTTGCCTTTAAGGAAATAACTGAACATGCTGTAGGGCAGATGCCTGTATGTTTCATGTGTCTTTGTTGATGATTTATTAAATCCCATCCTAGCAGAATCCCAGGATCTGAGCATGCAGAGGGACATGAAAAGGCATCCAATCTCACCCCCGCTCGCGGACCCACCCCTCCTGCAGTCCGTATCCATATTTCATGCCTTCAGGCGCTATTTATTATTTCTGCCAGGGCTGGCGAGTCAATTCCTCGTGGTGTGAAACTTGCAAATGAGGCCTGTGGAGAGTCTGCCCTCTTCCCGGGCAGCATCCAAGTGGCCTGTTAGCTGCTTCCACGGATGAAAGTCTCCCGGGGGCGTAGTCAGCCCAATTACAGGGGCGCAAAAAGAGAGCGGCATTTTGATAGGGGACTGAAGAGTTTTGCCAACTCTTGACTACCCCTGATAACAAGAATGAGAACTTCGGCTCCGAAGACTCAGAGATTCATTGAATCATGGAATATTCATGCTGAAAAGACTCTTAGGGATCATCTAGTTCAGCCCCCACATTTTTCAGACTAGGAAGGAGAGAATGAGAGGGGGTGAAAATGTTCCCTAAAGTCTCATAGCTGCATGGTTCCCGATTTGGGGTCAGGTTATTTCCCAAGCCACTGAGCTGATCTCACAAAGGTACCAGGAAACGTTCAAGACAAATGCACGCCTGCGAATGTACATACACACACATGCACACGCACACAGGCACACAGGCCTATGTACAACCACGTTCATAGACGGGCTTTCTGTCTCATGCAGATATCACCCGTGACTGGAGGTTATACTGATCTCCTGTTTGCAGTCTAGAAATGTGAACTTGGTAATCAAAATTCACCTCTGAAGGCACCCTACGCAGTCACCCAGCTCCTCTTGCAGCTGCAGAAGGCAGGAGAACAGCCAGCATCCCAAGGCTGTGTGGGTGACTATCTGCTCCGGGCAATGACCAAAGAAGTCTAGACATGCAGCTTTACTGAGAGGGTGGCTCCCAGCAGCCACAGTTTATTTATTCAGGTCAAAATTGAAGTATTTGTGACACTAGAAAGAGACCCTAAAGGAAACTTTAGTTTTTGGAGCTCCGACTGGCACTGTGCACATGCAATATCTTACAGTAGCCTCATAATGGCCACGTTGCTGGTAAAAAAATATAAAGAGGCTACTATTCACCTTGTATCACAAGCCAGTAAATGGTGCAACCAAGGGTCACATTGGGTCCAGAGGTCCTCCTCTTCTTGTTAAGTCTCCACATTGCTCTACGAGCAGTGAGAACATAGCACCCAAGGAAGGGAAAAAATCTCAAACAGAAACGCCCCAAAGAGTCCATGTTGTCCTAACAGTGAATTTCCCCCTAAGTTTTGGGGAATTAACTTACATTTTCCTGCCTGTTTCTACTTTGGTGAGAATAGTCTCTCTTCTCACCAAAGCCCCTCAGACCAGTGCTGCCCAGTAGAACTTTCTGTGATGATGAAAATATTCTGTGCTCTTGCCGTCTGATATGGTAGCTATTAGCCTCCTGTCAATATTGAGCAAGTGTAATATACACACCGGATTTCAAAGACTTAGTACAATAAAAGAGGCAAAAACAGCTCATTGACACTTCTAAAAACTTGATTGCATGTTGAAAAGATAATATATTTGGCTAAATTTGATTTATTGTTAAAGGTAGTTTTACTTATATTTTTTCTTTTTACTTTTTAAATGTGAACACTGGAAAATCTAGGCTTGCATATGTTACTTGCGTATTTCTGTTGGGCATCATAAATCTGGATAGTCTGACTATGAATATATTCATAATTATATATGTCTATAAATCTATGAATGTATGGATCTATTTCCTATCTATGAAAGGTCACTTTATTTTTAATAGAAAACAGCATCATACGGAATGTAATGATTCACAATTGTTTTTATCATTTAACAGTGCATTTAGGACTTCTTCCCTATATTAGTATGCACGGATCAACACTATTATCTTTATTTACTATCTGGCATTGTTTGAACTGAGTTATGAGTTGCCTGTCCATTTATAGGTAGTGCCGTGCGTAGATATAACATTTAAGAAGAGAATCAGGTGCAGCTTATGAGAACACGAGCATTTAAGAGTTGCCCAAAAGCTATCCCTGCAGACTGGTTTGAGAATAAAGAGACAGAGTGACAGGACCTATCAGACAGAGGCAGTGATGGGAACCTAAATTCAGAAGTTCCAAGAAGGGCCAAAGGCAAGAGATATGGAGAGGTCAGGTAAGGGACCTTTTGGGAACTGGCTCTGGATTTAGTAACTAAAGAAGTGACTGTCATCCAGGAAGCGAAGAGACGAGCATCTGAATTAATGTGGGTTGTGGGTTAGATGGGAGGAGAGGCTCTAGAGGCTAAGAACAGCGACTTCATTCTCTTTCTAGAATCCTACAGTCTTTATCTAACCTTATGGTGTCAGGCAGCCTTCAGAAAATGAAACAAGCCAGAAAATGTAATGAAAAAGATGAAGGTGTTTACATTTTTCAGATATTTAAAAATACCTGAAATAAAACCTATACATAAAATACCTGTACATAAAACCAAAAGGCAAGGACAGCCTGAGAACACGCCTGCCACCTATGTGGAATACAGTGGTTAGCTTTTCCGTAAAACATAAACTGCAGGAGGCCAGAGACCATATGCTTTTGGTTCAACATGTATCCCTAACAACTAACACAGTGCCTGGCACATAGTAGGCACTCAGCAAACGTTTGTTGAATAAATGAATGGGACTGGAACTCTCAATTTTGGAGTCCCTGGCCTTGCCTTTTTTTTTTTTTTTTTTACAAATTCTGTCAGTTCTTACAAAGAAAGATGACACTCTGCCCCATAAAAGTTACCCAGATCTACTAACTCAAGATGTCATATGGCTGTGGGTGTGGCCTTGGGCAAGTTATTTAAGCTACTGATCTCTCATGTCCACCTCAGGATAATCCCAGACCATTTATCAAGATCCAGGAACAGGTTATGCACCCTGGAGATCTGAAAATGGACAACCGTGGTACATCTCTTCGGAATGGTTTTTACAAAATAAGGCTTCTGTTTTCCATGATGTGTGTCGTAGATGAGAAAAGTGGTTTTCACTCTTTGTCGTGAAAGAATCCCTGAGGTGCTCGTGGACCTGCACACTCCAAGGCCCTGTGCCCAGGTATTTAAGTTCATTAGACCAAGGGTGGATTTTGGCCGCAAGCGTTTCTTCAATTCAATTCAACAAACATTTACTACCAGGCGATGCATAGGATGCCAGCAGTGGATCCGTGAGTAAGACCATCTGCACCTTAGGGAGCTTACAGTCTCGTAGGGGTATTAGAACAATAATTAGCACAGATGAATGGATATCTGTGATTGTAAAATAGTTCTCAAGTGACTGTCATGATCTGCCCATTATCTCAAACATGGGCTCTTAATCAGAATCACTTGGGGATTTTGCTCCAGATTTTGTTTCTTGGGGTTCACCCACAGAGTTTCGCATTCAATCAATAGGGTAGGGGTCCCAACATCGGTGTTGTAACAGAACTCCCAGCATTTCAAATGCTGGTACTCGGAGAAGTACCCTTTGCTAGTACTAGCAGGGACTGTGCTTACCTCCAAAACACCAACCCATGTTGTTTGCCTTTGCTGTTCAGAGTTTCACCCAGTCCTCGGGGAACAGGCTCCCGGGAGGCGGTCTCTCACTAGGTTGTCATCCCTTCAAGAGCCACTTTGCATTTCATCAGTGGCCAGAGCATTTCTCTGTAGTGTTAAATGCAGAGAAAGGAACTGGCCTGAAGAGTAGGTGTGAGAACTGGTGAAGATTAAAGCTACACAGTGGGAACCAGATGCTGTTAGAGCCACAAAGGGCTTTGGAAACCGGCTACTGATTTTATAGACCAAGCGGCTGGGTCCAGTGAGGTCCCCTGAGCTACCCTGGCTCACACAGGGAACCAGTCCCAAGGTCCCTTTTTCTGACACTGTTGCATCCAGAAATCATTGTATTTCCTGTTGTGACTGCTGGCCATTGACCAGAAAGCCCGATTCCTCCCTTTTCCAATAGAAAAGAAAAAATGTCTTCTATTTCATCAAAGAATCATTGCCCAAGCAGGGCATATAGTTCATGAGAAAATGATAATAGTTTTCTTTGTAAATCACAGAATCTTGCTTCCCCAATTATTTCTTCTCTTTAAACACGAGGTCGGGCGCCTGACAGTGGAAATGCTTCTTGCCTGAGTTTCTGATGGATTTTAATTTTGTGCCTGTCGCCTGGCCCTCACGGTGGCCCCCTGGTTTCCTGCCAGTCCACTGCCTTCCTCTTAGTCCTCTTGCGGGCTCCAACGATAGACTGAGCTGTACCAGGTCCTTGCCTGTCTTTGCCTCGCTTGTCGAATAAAATCATTGGCACTGAGGGTACCGATGGCTGTGGCCTGGGGGCTCTGCGGCTGCAGAGCTCGGCGGTGCAGTGGTGCACACCTGCCTGCGAGCCAGGTGCGTTGTTGAAACCATCCTGCATCCTGCGGGGGACCTCCAGCCTAAAAGAAATAACTAATGTGTGCTATTATCAAACGGTGAACAGGCGCTCTGCACTTTCATCCAGCGCCTCCATAACGAAGGCATTTCCTCCTGCTGGAAATTTGTTGAGACTTTTCAAATTGTTTGGCAGACCGAGGGACCCCCCGGGGCGGTGGGGACGGGAGGGGCAGCGATCGCACTGCCTTGAAGCAAAGGCCTCCGTGGCCCGGGAGCCTGGGGAGGGTCTTGCTCTCCCATCATTTTATTCCATGGAGTGAGGCACCGGGGACGCCGAGCATATGGAAGGACTTGAGTTTAATTGTTGAGATTCTGCTCAGCCAGGCCACTTCCTCACCGCGTTTTGCACGATTTAGCGTTTGTGTGCATTAGGTAACATGTTTAATGTTTCTCGCTCCAATCCAATTTGCCTGTGCTTGGCAGCAGCCCAGTTCCGTGGGCACTGGCGAGGGGCGGGAGGTGGGGGGGGGAGGCAGGGAGACCATAAATCTGCGGGGGGAGAGAACAGAGGCAATATCGCTCGGCTTGGTGCTAGGTTTGCACGCACGCTCCAAACTGCTTGTGAAGCAATACCACCTCTTCCCCGAAAGTCTCTCAGGGACAAAATTAATGTATCTCATATTGTATTGATTGTAGCCAATAAGTGCCTAAATGATTTGATGTAAGGCAGCGGGATTATGCAGGGCAGGGGGGGCAGAGAGGCAGCTTTAGAAGAAGTATGTGGTTTAATTACTGGCTGGATTTCACCACCCCACCTCCTCTCCCAGGAATTTAACAAATAGGCCTAAGTGCACTTTAGCTGCTCTTGACATCTGTTGAAATGCTATCTGCCTGTGTGGAGGGGAGCTGGGAATTGGGCTTGGGGTATTGGGGGGATCAGGGAGCCACAGGGAGCTCCTTCACAGTCTGCAAAATTAGGAGGTGGAAAAGACTGCATTAGCACTTTAAGGTTAAGCTGTGGAGAGCAGAGAGTGATCTAAGAGAAGTCTGCCCTCCCGCTTAATGAAGCCATCTCCATTTCAAACGCAAGGTTAGATCTATATGTCTACATTCTAATGATCTTAAAAGCCCAAGTGCTGACCCAAACACAGAACTGAACTCAAAACCTGGATGGTGGATGGGCAGAGGCTTTATGCAGCTGATTGGGCAGAGCTCTCACAGTCACCTCCGTTTAATACATGCTATGAGTTGCTCGGAAATTCTGTCTTTTAGGTAAACAACAGAGGACTGCTTTTTCTTTCTTTCTTTTTTTTAATGGAAAAATAGAGAAGCCAAAACCCAACTAGAAGTCGATGTTGACCCCAGCACAGGGAAGACTGATGTTGTGAATCTGCTAGTGTTTTGATTACATCAATAATTCAAAGAAAGTACCATCCACTTAATCGCCTCTACGCATCGCCAGCAGAAAGGGCCCTGGTTCTATTCTGAAAGTCCTAAAGCTATCATTTTCCTCAGCGCTTTCTGAAGTATGTGTTTTGTTATGCTTGAAACATTTATATATCTTACTGACCAAATTATGTGTGAGCCATTTGGTTCTACAGACTGATAAAAATCCACTTTAGATCGTAGACACAAGGGAAGATATTATCAAAACCAAATTCCGAATTCAGCTTGGGTATCTGCTTATCAGGACATGTCCCTGATCGGGCACCCTCTTCTTGGTTTGTTTGTTTGGGTATATTGGCCAGTCTTAAAAATATATACGGCCCTTGCTGGTGTGGCTCAGTGGTTAGAGCGTCGGCCTGTACCCCGAAGTGTTGCAGGTTTGATCCCCAGCCGGGGTTGGGGTGCATTTGGGAGGCAACCAATCAATGTGTGTCTCTCAGTGTTTTCTCTCTCTTTCCATCTGTCTCCCTGCCTCCCTCCCTCCCTTCCTTCCACTCATACATACACACATCTGTATAAATATATACACATGTATACTTGTGTGTATGTGTGTATATGTGCCATGCATAAGGTGTCAGATAATTGTGACTAAAACTCTCCTTGGTTAAGTGGGAAACTGAAAATTCAGAACAACCATAGTTTATTATCAGGCACCTGTGATTTAGGCTAAGATCTCTATTCACTGTTATGGGCATTTTCCCTAAAGTGAAGCTTTTCACAACAGGAATGGGATATAATGTGATCAGTTAATTAAAGGCTATGATTTGCGTTACTCAGAGCTGCACTGATTAGAAAGTTACTGTTATTTGAAAGTAGCCCCCTGTGCTTGTGTACGTTAGGGTAGTGGCTCTGCACTTGCATATGGCAGACTTTGGGAGGGGTTTTGTACTCGATGATGATGATGATGATGATGTATAGGCCTGACAAAGACGTTCTAAAATCCCTCAGCTAATAATCTTGCTGGTGGAGACAGAAGAGGGAGGTTCGAAAAAGAAGCTACACCTGCTCACACATTCGAGTGGTTCAGGTTTTATAGCTCAACATGTAACTATCTACTTCTCTCCGTCTCCCTGCGTGTGAACCAATGAATTATTAGAGCACATATATGGGAAAAGTAACCTGTTCCTATGGGTCTGAAACTTTCTAGCCCCTATTCACGTTTTCCCACTGAAACTATAATTATAGCATAAGAATCTAAACTTCTCGACTTACCTTGATAATTGGTCCCCATGTTGATGGCCCTGGGGCATGGTGAAGGCCCATCAATGATCCGAGTATATTCAATTAGTTATAATGTCAGAGGCATTTTATTCTACCCCAGTTCTCTCGAAATTGGTCATGCAGGATACATGCTGCTCCTGAGGAGCTATGACACTTAAACTTCCTGTGCATCCCTAGAGGAGAGTGTGCCCCAATCCCCTGCTTTTAAATGAAAACAAACACAATGATAATCAGTTTTTCTAGTTTAGAGCAATATTAGAATAATATTGGAATTTTTCCCGTTTTATATCGAGACAGCTCTCTTTATATATGTGTGTGTATATCTGTATATCAGTAGATCCATGCACAATATCTGTATCTATCCATCCATCAATCTGTCCACACATATTTGTTATTTAACAAATAACTTACATAAGGCTCACTTTAGACACTATTATAAGTGCTTTACAGATATTTAATTTATTTAATTACCTAACATCCTTATAATGCAGGTGGTACATACCCATTTTGCTGATGCGGTCAGTGAGGCGGAAAGAGGCTAGTTAACTTGTTCAAGGTTACAGAGCTAGTAAATGGTAGGATTGGGACTCAATCCCAGAGACTTAACAAAAGCAATGGTTTGTAATGATTGAGCACTTCAACATGTCAGATATAGGGGCTTAATTTTTTCTCTGTCAATGTTCACAACAAACCTATGGGCTGACTATGGTCACTGTTCCTATTTTGCAAAATGGAACTCAGAAGTCGATGGACTAACACATACAGCTAGAAGGCGATAGAGCTGAGCTTTCCATCCAGGCAATGAGATTACAAAGTGCTCAATATAGTATAAGAAAACTTCATACATATGCATACATGCATATATATATTTATTTCACATATGTGTATTTATAGTGAGTAAAATGTAGATGCATATGAAAAATGAAAAGGCGAGACACACCTTTTGTTGCGTTGGCTGTATTTTGCTCTCAAACTTACACCTGTGTAAAGAGGTATATTTTCTTACTATTAGCTTAAACACAAAATTACCTGAGCATTTCCCCGAAATAACTGGAAGGTATTTGAAGAGATGGAAAGTCCTTTTGAACATCAGAGAGATTTGACCCAACTTTTTCTAATGAAAAAGGTGATCTGCAGCCAATATGTGTTTATATTTATTAAAAGAGCATATTTACGAATATCAAGTGGCATCGCCAAGACCAATGACAGGAAGGTTCATTTAGAGACAGAAGTTGAAAATATGTTGAACTTCTAAGAGGGAAATGGCTGCTCCATCAGAGTTCATTTATATCCAAGAGCATTGCACCAGCAATAAACTTTAAGTTAATGCTAACAATTTTAATTTGTATCTTTTAATTGTTGAATTCTGAATTGCTTTCCAATTTCCCACAGAGTTTAATGTGTATGCAAATTACACAGCCAAGAAATTCAAGATACGAAAGATAGACTGCATTTTGCAAACATACCATAATTATTGCTTAATTTTTAAAGGGTCTTTCTCTTAGTCAGGGTATTGTTCAATTTCCTGAAACTGAACAGAAGACAACTTTTGGTTAATGATTAGTATAAATCTTGAGATGGAACTTAATTGAATGCTAACTTTGTTGTTCTCACAACTGCAGACTACTCAGTTCCCCATTTCTCTGAGGTGGGGTTTCTTGCTCTCCTAGCACAAATAACTCGTCTCCTAATAATAGCAGGAAAGAGTTATCAGAACATCTTTTTAATTGTCTGAAGGTTGTGCACTCTCATGCAAGCTGTTACAAAAATGCAAAAACAACTCTCACATCTATTTTAATGTTATATTTCTTACGCGTTCCAATTATATTGATCGATGTTCGGTCCTAGCAAAATAAAGAAAAAAGATATCACAGAAGACACATGTGGTTCTGTTGTTAACATTCAAGGTAGGAAATGCCTAGATTTAGGGGGAAAATATAGATGTCATATATCATATATATTCATTATATATCATATTTAGTATAAAATGGCAGCAGTTAATCCAAGAGATTTGGTAGATTAGGAGTGATTTAATTTAACAAATGTTTATTGATTACCTACTGGGTTCCAGGAATTCTCCTAGCTATGGAGATTCAAAATACTCCATCCCTAGGTGAGTTGAAGAATACTTGCTAGTTGCTACCATTGTGATAAAATGTTTAAACATGAAACCGAGAAGCAAGCCGCTATAGATGGTAGTGACGGAGTGGAAGGGGGGAAAAGGCCAAGTCAGTGAGACACAGGATGACTTGGGGTTGCTTGCAGGGTGGTCAAGGAAGGCATCCTGCAAGAGGTAGGTGATTCTGAGCTCATGGCAGAGGACTGACCCAGGAAGGCCAAGAGATAGAAAGTTCCAGAAAGTGGACACAATTATAAAGGCCCAGGTGGGAACAAGCTGGGTGTGTTAAAGAACCAAAGGAGGTTTTTATTTAGGTTATATCTTTATGATGGAATAATATATTTATTTTTAGTGTTTCAAAATGCCAGCCCCTTTTCCCATTTCGTGTCATTTGCCGTCAGACTATCCTAATGGTGAAGGGCATTTAACGGATGGGCCCAGGCTTTCTGCCATACAGGAGACAACACACTGGGCGCTCTTGGGAAAGCGGGAGAGGCATTTAGTTATGGTCCCAGCTCTGGAACTGCTCCTCAGTTTATTTGAAGACCTTCGCAAACATTGAAACAATGGTTCCCACTCCAGATGGGACCAAAGTGGAGCAAAGTGAATTGGTGAGACCGAAACTCATTTTTAAAATTGCAAACATAACAAAAGCAGAGAGTACACTGTACTGAGCCTTCATATCCTCCTCACCCAGCTCTAACTACTAACAACTCATGGGCAAAGTTGTTTCTATTTTCTTTTAATCTTTCTCCCTGCACCCCACAAATACTTTCCAGCAAATACCAAACATTATATTATTATTACATATTTTATTATGTGTACTCAAAAGATGAAGAATTTTTAGGAAAAAGCACCATATATTAATATTATCAAGTATTCAAACATATTTTAATATATTTCTGTATGTATGTTAAAAAGATGAAGACTTTTTAGGAATAAATGTATTAGCATTAACATTATTAAGCCTGAAAAAATTAACATTAATTCCTGAATGGAATAAAAAGTTCTATCAGCGTTCAAGTTTCCCTGAACACTGAAAGTAGCCATATATATGTCAGCTTGTTGATCAGGAATTACAGTAAGATTGATATACATCAATTCATTGATGTTTCTCAACCTCTTTTACTTCCTTGGTTTCCTTGCAATCTGTTTGTTGAGGACACTAGGTCATTGCTATGGAATCATCTCCCCATAGTCTGGTTTTGCCCATTGCGTTTTCCATCTTCTATATTTTCTGTAATCTGGGGGTTAGAATCGGAAGTTTGATGAGATTTCCGTTCAGTTGTTTTTGGCAAAAACACATCCTAAATGTCGTCATGTATCTCCATCAAGAGGCGTGACACACGTGGCTGGCAGTCTTTGGGGGATTTTAACAGCCACTAACAACCATCATGATCCTCCCTTCTTCATTTATTATGTGGGGTAGGACAGAGAGGAGTCTATCATTATCACTATTTTTTATTTTTATTATCTTTGCTTACCCGGAGGTACAGCTCGTACAAGAATCACAGGACACCCACATCTCTCTTTGCATTTTTCCACTTTTCAAACGGCTGAGTTAGTCCGCATGAGTCTCCCAGGGGTGGCCAGGGATTTTTCTCAAGTTCCGTTCCGAAGCCTGTGGTCGGCTCCCTCGAGTCCCAGCAGAGAGCTGCTCTGGTTATGAGGTGACAGGGTGCTCCCTGATCACCTTGCTCCCTGATCACCTTGCTCCCTGATCACCTTGTACCTTCCCTGTCCCCAACTGGACCCGGTCATTTTTTAATGGAAGCTTTTCAGAACTAATTGGTAGCTCAGTTTGAGTTCATGAACATCTTTATTATTATATTTAGATCTCCATCTAGCACCCATTTCGCTGTGCTCAGGACTGAGCACATGGGTGAGGCCTGAGCACTTAGGGTGACAGGCGCCCTGGCGCACTGGTTCCTTCAGATACGGTCTCACATCCGGACGGGCCACTTACAGCCCCCGTGGGAGGGGGCTGTTAAACTCCATGGAGCAATCGCCCCTTCCCCATGGGGTTGTCAGGCTGGTTAGGGGTGAGTCTAGGGTTTAGTAGCCCTCTCGCCCTCAGTATAGACAGATGCAACCTGAGAAACTGAGAAAAGAAAAATCTTGACAGCATCACTTGAGACTCTGGATACAGCTGTGCCTGAAGGCAATTCTACCTATTTTGGACCTATGCAACCCACATAAGACAGCACATTTCTTTTTATTCCCTCCGCTGTGTGGGTGTGAAAGGGTCCTGTCTAATATGAGGGTTTTCTATTTACATTAAAAATACATTTAAAAAAGATCTTTTAAGCTATTTTAAAATAGCACAAGGTGGCTTAAAATTCATTTCTTAAACATCTGCCCTTCATGAGGAAGGTGTTGTGTTTAATGCTATATGATAAAGGAAAATTAGCTGGATGAGACTTCCTCTCCACATCCTAATACATTCAATATGTTAAGACATGGCTGGAGGTCATGTTAACATGAGACAGAAACTTATGGAGCTAGAAAGCATGAGGAGTCAGGCCAAAATCTGAAGTGCTTTGAATGCAAAGGGGTTCTCATTTTATTTGGTAAACTACAAGTAGGGCTTGGAGGGCTTTTTCTTTTCTTTTTCTAGTTTTGTTTTATTTCTCAGAGAAAGGTGATGCAATCAGCTTATGCTTTGCAAAGATTAATTTTGCAAGAACAGTGCATAATATGTGTTTAAAGACAAATGGAGAATGCTAGACCAACTATTTAGGAAAAAGGTTCTAAACTGCTTTCGAATCTTGCTCCTCACAGATGCATATTTATACATACACCTTTTTTTTTTTTTTTTTGCATAAAATATCAGGGTTAAAAGATTTCCAGAGAAAAACTAGGAATTTCCGTGAATCTTTTGCTTAGATACCAACCCAAAGGTTGATATATGCAGCATCGATGGAACATGAGGAAAACCAAGTTGATACTCCAATGATTAAATATAAAGAATACAATTAAGTTAAGTGTATGAGAAAAGTATGACATAGGCATCGAGCCTCCTAATGTGCTAGAGCTGCGTGGGATGAGACTCAGCGAGGGGCAACCTTTTGTCTAGGCTCTGGTCAGAAACTACAGAGGCTCACTAATGGTTTTCAGAGGATTGGTTATTTGGTGAATTGCTTTCAGTGGGCCAATGAAATAGTAATCATCAGAACTGATTATCAATATATTTGTTTGAGTCCCTTTAAAAATACTAAACATGCCCTGGCCAGTGTGAGTCAGTTGGTTGGAGTGTTGGCCTGTGCACTGAGAGGTTGCAGGTTTGATTTCTGCTCAGAGCATGTGCCCAGATTGTGGGCTTGATCCCCAGTAAGGGGCTTGCAGGAGGAAGCAGACTGATGTTTCTCTCATCGATGTTTCCCTCCCTCTCCCTTCCTCTCTCTCTCAAATCAATAAAGACATATTAAAAAAATACTAAATGCCATTTATCCAGTGTAGAAATCCCTTTCATTTTATTCAATACAGCACCTTTCTGGGTGTTATATATATATATGTTCTACATGTTCTAAATTAAATATGTAATATATTATGTATAATTATATTGTAAGTTATATGTACAAATTTTAAATACAAATTATACATATATAATAAAGTATTACACATACATATATATATTAGTGTGTGTGTGTGTGTGTGTGTGTGTGTGTATAAATTAAATGGACTCAGTTCAGATACCCAAGGCTATGTTTACGTGTTACTAAGCATGTTAAATTCAGGGGAGAAATTAAAACACCCAAAGCACCGAGCAGATCCGAACTAGTGGAATTCATTGCCTGCATATGAGAAAGGAAAAGTAGCCGTGAGACACAAAAATCGATTGGGCCAAATTAAGACAACTCAGCCCATTTGTTTCTCTAAGTATGCAGGCCAGCCGTAGGAACCTGTTGGAACCGGGTAGGTTGAATCCTTAAATAAAGGCATATTTTCTCCTTTGTCACAGGCAGGACGTAAGTTCTTAGTGAGTGCTAATAGCCTTTCCCTTTTCTAAGGGGGGGGGTTAATGATTTCTTACTTACGTACCACCCCCAGTCTTCCCTTCTAATGAGAGTCTTCTTGTTTGTTTTTGGAGGCAAAGAGCTGTGCGGGCTAATATAACAGAGGGATGGAGAGAGGAGGAAGGAAAAGAGAGATAATGTCCGAAGCTTCTGTGTAGAAAGTCAGCTGACAGGGTGGGGAGAAGGCGCCCAGGACCCGCATGTCTTGAGAGAACTGGAGGGGAAAGGACAAGTTCACGACAGTTGTGATGAATTGTATATGGGGTGCATTTAGGGATTGGCAATATGGGCTCCGGTTTTCTATGGCTCATCCTGTTCTTATAAAAAGAGTGTGAAATAAAAACAGCTTTATCGAGTGTTCATCCTAGGCACTATGAAAAGTGCTGTGTATTTACCATTTTGAGAAATAGGAGAGCAGCCCCTGGTGGGTCTTATTGGCTAAGCCGTGGTGTTGGCAGGAGCCAGCCGGACACCTACTCAGGTGCTTCGTGTCCCATTTAACCCGGGCAGCCCCACAAGATTTCCTCTTTTGCCGCATCTCTCTCACTCCAGCTGGAGAAAGTCCTTGGCTTTTAAAGGCTCATGCGATTAGATTGTGCCTCCTCCAAAAAATCCAGAGTAATCTCTCCATTTCTCGGTCCACAACCTTAATTACATCTGCACAGCACTATTTGTCATGTGCCTGATTCATAGGTTCTGGGGGTGAGAGCCAGGGCATCTTTGGGAGTCATTTTTCTGCCCACCACACATAGCTGATCACCGGCCCATCCTCTTACCATCTTCTAATGGATTTAGCCTTTCTCTCGATACATCAGTGCACTTATATTCTTTTTGGTTTGGAGGCTCTTCTCTTGAATGTGTCTTTGCATAATCTCTGCTCTCACCCTTTGGCAGTCAAGAATCAACTCCCAAGGAAGGCATCTTATTTCCCTCCCTAGAGGTACTTAAGGACTGGGAAGGAGAGCAAGGCTGCAGCCTGCGTGCGATTAGAACAGCTCTTGTGCCTTTTGGAAGCTACCAAGAGAAACCTCAGCATTAGGAAGCACAAGCGTGGGAGGCGGGGAGTCTCCGTGTGATCTCAGAATTGCCAGCCGGGGCCCCCTAATACGGTAGGTGCCCAGAGAAGCTTGTGGCAGTGAGTCTCAGGAATGGTAGCAAAGGAACCAATTACAAGCCTGGGCTTCTGTGTCCCTCTGTCAAATTAGCATCAGCTACATTCAGTTAATAACAAACGTGGCGTCCAATTTTCCACCACACCTGCAGCTATCAGACTTTCTGGCCTCCCGTGGAAGTTGTTCTTGAAAACGATCCATTCACTACATAATGGGGAGAGCTGTTACCAGAGGAAATCTGTTTGCAAAGACTTTTTTAAAATCTTTTTTTTCTTTGAGGAGAATGTTGTTGGTGAGTTGGCTTTTCTGGGTCTTCAATGGACGTTATAAAATCCTAGAAAGTAATATTCAGTTAACAAAGCAGTGATTCAAAAGATGGCGAGCTGTGCAAATGAAATGCTATTTTATCTATCTTTCTTCCCTTTCTGCAAAACCCATGTACATATGTGTAATTCGAAAACACTGCATCGGGCGCCCTGATGGGGTGAGGAGCATCCTGAAATGAGAAAATCTCTTGCCACGGTGACAAATCCACAGGCCTCACGAGAGGCCCCGCAGATCAGGAATGCACAGACATGGGGATATATTGACTGCGGCCCAGGCCCGTGAGAAGATGGGTCAATCCAGCAGACCTGCATTAATTGTGAAACAGAGGGGCGAAGGGATCAATGACGGGGATGAGAGAGCCGCGGTAACGACGCCACATCCAGCTAGTCCAGTAATGGAGAAGCTGATGTATAGCATATTGGAATTCTACCGTCTGGGCACTTGTCACCATAAAGAATATCCCGCAATTATGGGGAAAAATTGAGCAGGCAGCCATTGAACCAACCTAATCAGCCCGATGCCACAGGAGTTCTCCTGATTAAACACTAAATTAAGTGGCGCTCAGCTCCGTAACTTACCTGCATGATGAAAAATAATCCCAGAGCTAACGTGAAAAGTTTGTATTTTAATCAAAGCCAACTCTGAATATTAAAACATTCCTGGGCTATTTTGGTGTCCTTCAGCTGTGAATATGTTTAACAATTTATAAATGGATCTTTTGCCATTGGCTACAAGGAAAAAGGGCCCGGTGCTATATTGGGAGGTAAGGCTTCCTGGGCTAAAAATCAATTAGACTTGATACAAGCTCAGAGAACTCTTAAGGAAGAAAAAAAAAAAAGAATGCATTCAAGAAGCCCTGGGAGAATTCAAATTTAGTTAACTTCTATAACGGTTTGCCTGAGGGCATCAACTCTATTCTTTGCTGGAAAGCACGTGACCATTCCTGGAGGCTTGAGGCTTAATAAGCTGTGGCGACTACAAGGACCCCTCACACGCATGTCATTATTAAGTCCTGCACACAAATCCACTGACAATCTAGGATGCAGTGGCAAATTCTCCGGGACCGAGAGAAGACTGGTCTTCATGGGCACTGGGAGAATGCAAAAGAACTAACTTGCATTAAGAGCCTCAAGCCCACGTTCTGGTTAGATTTCCCATATAGATCCTATCCCAGGACTCGCACCAAAGATATTCTTTGATTGCTCTGGGCCTTTGCAGGAGAGAACCCTCAGAAAGAGTTGATAGGGCCTGTTACATCCCCGCAACTTAGTGGCTGGGAGCCTGGTGGTCTATGTGGGAAATGTAGATTGTACCAGGATAGAGATTTTTATATATATATATATCTTTTATTGATTTCAGAGAAAGGAAAGGAGAGGGAGAGAGAGAGAGAGAAACATCAATGATTTGAGAGTCATTGATCAAGCCCACAACCTGGGCATGTGCCCTGACCTGGAATCGAACCCCGATCTCCTGGATCCCAGGTCAACACTCAACCGCTGAGCCACGCCCAGCAGGGCTAGAGATGCTTCTTGATCAGAAGACACCGAGCTAATGAAGTCCTTCCATTAAAACAAGACAAGACCAGAAACCAGTTTCCTTCAGCTATTCCTTCCTATTGCATTTTGTTGTATATTTTTGAAGTAAATTTGTGGGCTTGCCTTTTAGTTGAAATCTCATTATTTTTTTCTGGGTGGGAAAGAGTTGGGAGAAGGGAGACTTCCAGCTAAGCCTGTATAGATGAAAAGTCAAGACCTGTGCAATAATTTGAATTTATTTTATTTTATTTTGTTAATTAACAGTCATCCATGTACCCATCCATTCATGCCAGGCCTCGGTCTAAGGGTTTTTATAATATTAACACATTTAATTCTTCTTATGATTCTCTGAGGTTGAGCGATGCAGAAGAATGAACTGAAGCCCAAAGAGCTTAAACAACTCACCAAGGTCTCATAGACGATGTGAGAGGTGGGGATTTGGACCCCGATGGGCCCTCCCCTGCTGTGTCTTGTTGTAATAGGTCAGCCCTTCTAAAAAGTTGTTTAGTCAGTGGTATCAGTCCTGTGAGGTGAGAAGGGTTGAGGTGCTATTAGATGGTGTTCGTTCAAGCTATGCTGTGTTCCTACTGTTCCCCCTCTGCCACCGTTTCATTCTCCAGATATGCCTTCCCTTCATCCTCTGGTGTTGCCTTCTTCTAAGTAGATCACGAAGTGATGATCTGATCTGGGTCAGACATTCCAGGTCAGACCACATTATCAGGACCTTCAGAAAAAGAGAGGTGTGTTATGAGCCATCCATGTGGCATCACCAATGAGAAGCAGCTATAGAACCCAGCCAGCCAAAGATCTAGAATAATTTCAGGATGACACCATGATCCCCATAGTTGTTGACCATCACTGCTGAGAACCCTAGTAGGAGCCTCCGTTCCACATCCTTAACGAACTCTTCCATAGCCCTACAAGACCAAAAAAAAAAATTAGACAAAGTCGCAAAACTATTAGTAGCAGACCTGGGACTGAAACCTGTGTCTTTTCTACTCTATTCTTTCATCTACAAAACTTGACTCATCTCTATCCGCCGGGTGGTATCTGAGACCACGTGAACGTATCAGGAGGTCAGGAGCCTTCAGACCCTGGCGACGTGGGAAGTCACTTCTACCTCGCTTTCTAAGCTCTGTTAATAACTGCCTGAAGAAATGATAAGAGTCTTAAGAACAATGTGTCTCTCGACTTATTTCTTCCTCCGACAGTGTGATTCTTAAATGCTCACACAGTGCACCGAGGAAAACTAGATCCGACAGACCATTCTTCATCAAGGAACAATTAATATTAAGCTGGCTCATCAAACAAGAATGGTCAGAGGGGTGTGCTCTGTCATTGTGGGGAAGCTATGCACACGGGGAGTGTAGAAATTCTAAGTTTCTTTCAGTTTTTGACCAATCCTTGTGGACTGACAAGCTGCCACAATGAACCCTGTAAAAGTCTACAGGGAAAAGCACAGATCTTCCCTCACCACCCTCCCACATTTAGATGTTACTATTATTAAGGCAGAACTCAAAACACCTACCAAGAAGAACCATCTTGAAACAGTGGCTTTCCCGTCCGAGGAAGGGAAGCGGTAACGCACATCCACCCTCAGGGAGCTGAGACTGATGATTTCCAGGTGCCCCAACCTGCGCAGCCTGGAGTGGCCCCGTCCTTGGACCCTTTCCACCAAGTGCTGTGATTCTAAGAAAACACACCTGTGCTTACCACTCTCTCCCCCCTTCCAGCTTAAGGACTATTTCATTTATGAGTCATGGAAATGAAACTCAGACTAGCTCAAGGACCAAAGGACATTTACAAGAACTGAGGATAGGCACGTGGCTGTTCATCAGGAAAGTTCAGATGCCACCAGGACACGCTTGGCTTGCTCGTGGCTCCTCTATGTTCTCTGTGCACTTGCTTTTTCCTCTGTTTTTTCTCAATAGCATTCCCGATCAACAGGGTAGCAAATGCCTGCCAATATCTTCCAAATCACAAACATTGCAATCCGCCGAGCAGGAGGATGATTTGCACTCTATCCCTCCTCCATGAAATGCCAAGTCGTCAGTGGACGCTCCCCATTAGTCCAGCCTGAATCAGTTGTCCAGCTAGCTCTGGCCGGGTGTACTTTGCAGAAACAGGACCATTTGCATTGCAAGGATAGACATAGATAAAGAGACTTTTTTTTTTTTTTTTTTGAAAAGGTGTTCTGAACATCCACTACCAGACACATCTCATAGGTCAAGACTTATTTCCCCCAAAAGAATCCGTTTTTTTTTTTTTTGGTGTTTTTTTTAATTGGCCAGGGGCTGTGTCATCACAGTGAAAAGGAAGGAGAGATGCTGATGTTCTCCCAATTTTGTTGCCAGACAGAACCCCATTCACACTCGCTGTCTGCTTGACTGAGTTTGCATTTCTTGGAGACGCATGACATGCCTGATGGGGTCTGAAGGGGACATGAGGGATATATAGCCTCCTAGGGAATTAGCGCTCCAGCTAAGATATCAACTATACTTTACAATTCATTTTTTTTTGCATCAGTTGCTATATTTAAAACTGGATGAACTGAAAGTAGGGGAATTGACTTGTGAACTGTACAGAGTAGAGGAAAGGGTGCAGACTTTGGAATTTCAGCTGTGACCCTCATTGGCTTCATTCTTTTATCTAATCCTGGTATAAAAAATAGTTTCTAATCACATAGGGCCGTTGAGAGAACTCAATGAGGTAAGGTACATTGAGAACTTAACTCAGCGTTTTCTCTTAGGACATATGCAATAACCAAAAGCCGGTGTCTCTCAACTGGGAGTGACTTTGTCCCACCCAGAGGACATGTGGGAAGGTCTAGAGAGATTTTTGGTTGCTACAACTGGGAGGGGGATGCTACCGGGTAGAGTCAAGGGATGCTGTTGAATATCTTACAATGCACAGGACAACCTCCACCCCAAAGAAGTGCCTTCCTCAAAATGTCAGCAGTGCCAAGGTCGAGAAGCTCTGATGTAGCCTATTATCACAGCATCGTTATTGATGTTATATTCCTTGGAATCGGAGAGGAGGGAGGAAGATCTCAACAAAAGCCTTTATTTTCTATTCCTCACATTAAGGTTCTCTCTCAAAGAAGGAGGGAGAGGTTTCAGGGGACTGCGGAGGCAATTAGGTAACAGCCTTCACTCAGGAGCGTAAAAACAAGCACATAAGGGAATTCAAGTGGCACCTTAGTTAGAACGGGGACTCTTGTACACGAAATAAATTAAAAAGAACTGTCCAAAGTCCTGAAACATTTGTCTAATGTTTAAAATGATACGTAAGCTGGTCTAAGTTGAACAATAGTCTCTGCAAAAGATGCATCAAAAAACTTGGAAAGATGTATCCTGGCTTCTCTGCTCAGTCTTTCAAGGTGATCCAATTATATCTGGGGTAGAGGAGAGTAGATAATAGGCTAAAGACTACTTTAAAAAACAAAAAGCAAAAATCAGGCTGTAAGCTTCATCAAAACAGGAATTGTGTTTATCATTTTTTTTGCAAGCTTCATGGTTTTTGGGGTATGTGTACCTTTTAAAAAATAGTTTATTGTGGTAAAACACTTAACGTGAGATCTCCTCTCTTAATAACTTATATTAAATGTACGATGCATTATTGTTGACTATAGGTAGTGTTGTAAAGCTGGTTTCTAGAACTTATTCATCTTGCCTAGCTGAAACTTTGCTCCCATTAATTAGTAACTCCCTATTTTCTCCTTCCTGGAAACCACCATCTCACTTTCCGATTCTATTAACTTGACTGTTTTAGATACCTCACACATGTGGGGTCATGCGGCATTTGTCTTATGTGCCTGGTTTATTCCACTTAGCTTAATGTTCTCGTGTGTCTCATATTACAAAATTCCTTTAAGGCTCAAGTGTGTGTGTGTATGTATATATATATAGACACACACACACACATTTATACATATATATATATATATATATATATATATATATATATACACACACACACACACACACACAAAACATTTCATTTGCCCCACCCTCTTTTTTTGTGGAATCTGCACTGGACAGCACCTGCCTGGGGTCTGGGACAGAGAAAACAGTTAAGGCTTTATTTCTCCTTTCCCCTTCCCCACCATCAATGCTCTGGACTTACCATGATGACAATAGTAGTTGCTTCACACTACAATTATTGAAAACTTTTAGTATATTTTTCTAATGTAATCTTCATAATCAAATGGCATCAGAAGGACATTATGTCATTACCAAAGAGGGCAGTGAGGCTGTGCGTGAATATGTGGCCCGGGCTTGGAAACCAGGGACGCTCCTCACCTTCGTGAGGTTGCCTCCTAGACCATGGGGTGGATCTAAAGCACGTTTCCCAGCTCTGGCTGGGCGCCGGAATCGCCTTACCTGGTGGGTGAAGACGCAGCGCCCTGAGCCCTGTATCAGACTCGTGGGACGAGCATCCTGGAATATAGGGCACAGAGCGGAGGATTTGGTGCACAGCTTTTAGACAGAGAGACTGGAAAGGGGAATGGGCATCCTTCCCTTCCTGTATCGAACAATCTGAATTCTCAGGAGTGCTTTGGGTAGAGGCTGTTTCAATTATTCTGAGTTTCTGGCTAAATTAAGAGCCAATTAGATATACCCTTTTGTAATTTACCTACTCATGATAAAATGGCTCTTTTAAGTAAATAAGGAAGAATGATCGTATTTGAAATTTCTTTTGATGATCAGGAGTCTAGTATTCCACACCTCTATTTTATTCTGTTCTGTTCCATTCTGTTTCATCCCATCCCATCCCATCCCATCCCATCCCATCCCATCCCATCCCATCCCATCCCATCCCATCCCATCTCATCCCTCCCCTCCCCTCCCCTCCCCTCCCCTCCCCTCCCCTCCCCTCCCCTCCCCTCCCCTCCCCTCCCCTCCCCTCCCCTCCCCTCCCCTCCCCTCCCCTCCCCTCCCCTCCCCTCCCCTCCCCTCCCCTCCCCTCCCCTCTCCATTCCATTCCATTCCATTCCATTCCATTCCGGAATATCACATTTACTTGGTTTTAATTGTATCTGTAGAAGTACTCATGTTTCAGAGAAACACAAAAATATGTAAAAGGGGAAAGATCTAGTTAATCATTTCCTTTAGTTGGTGTGATAGACAACACCTGTGCCGATCTCCAGCGGTTACAGGTTTCCTTTCTGGTTACAAGGAAGACCCCACTTCCCAGCGCCCATGGCTGTTAAGTGCTACTGTGCGACTAGAGTAGGCCGCTGGGTTGTGGGCACGAGCAGTGTGTGTTCCTCCTGAGAGGAAGCATGGGAGAGTTAGGCTGAAGAGCTCCAAGCACTCTCTCCCTTGGCCTGCAGTGTGTCTGAAGTCCTGTGTGGAGCTGCTGGAATCTCCATTAGCTTGGGTCCTTGAGGAATCCTGTGGGAGGGAACCTGCCTACGCCTCGGGGTCTGTCTTAGACACACACACACACGAGAAGTGACCTTCTGCTACATGAAGCCACCGAGGACTGGGAGTTAGTGTAGTATCAGGCTACAAACCAGCCTATCTGCTTGAACTTCAGGAAATGGGGATGATGTATATATTAAAGCTGGACTTGAATTCTGCGGATTCGATTTACGTCTGGGCTCCCGTTTCCCACCAGCCTTTGGACAGAACCTGTCCATTAACTGCTTCGATAACAGATACAGCTGATATCTATTAAGCCCGTCTGTGTGCCGAACACCGAGCTCCACACACAGGGTTTTGCAGAAATCAGCTCATCTGATCCCTCCCCATGCTCCTTTATGCGGGTAGACACTTAGCACTTGGTGGAGGCAGAAATAGGCATGATGCAAGATGCCGAAGGAGAAGCGGCAACGCTGGGCTCAGGCCGGGCCTGGCTGATGCCTGCGGCTGCATTCTGCTCACCTCTAAAGCGGGCTCGATTGAAATATCCACCTGGCTGTGCGGCTTTAGGACGCCACGCGCAGCCTGTGTGACAGGAGCTCTGGGTGCCTCGTCGGGGAGGCGATTCGTCATCTAGGTTCTGCCAGCCCTTGTTGGAGAAACCGGGCGGGAGTTGCCTCTTGGGTTGTCACTGGAACCTCACTGACCAACCTTGAAATCCCTGATTTGTTTTCTTTTTTTCCCCAAGTGGTAAATGTCCATCATTATTTTTGTCTCCCGTTCGAGTTGACCCTCTCTCCATCATGACATCCTGCTCCATCCTTCAGCCTCTCTCCCTCTCTAGTTTATGGTTCCATGTTGCTGGGAGCAGAATTCATTTTTCAAAAGACAGATGGCGGCAACCCTGTTCTCTCTAAATAAAAAAGCAAAACAGCTGTTAAGGTGCAAACAGAGTCGCGGCCAGCAAATCGTGTCGGCTTCAAGTGTTGGCGAAGTTTCCCTTTAGGGGAGAGGAGCTATCTAAACAGAACATGCAGCCTCGCCGGGCTCCGCCAAGGCCGACGTATAGAATGATGGCAAATAATGGAAATTTATAGCGTGCGAAAGATCCAGCACCTCTCTGTCTTGGCGGGTGCATATTTAAATGCAGCGCTAACGGAGCTGAAATTTACTGCTCTCTAATAACGATAAAATGCCATCGGAGAGTGAGATAAATCTTGGCCCCGCATCTTAGCATGCAGCGCACACACTTGCATGCACACACATGCTTGTAAAATACAGCCGGAGACTGCTAACTCAGGGGTTTGAGTCCAGAGGAAGCCGCTGGAACAGAGAAAGTAAGGGAGGTGTTTTATAGAGGACTGCAAATTGTTGTTTTCACGAGGCTGAGGTCAAGGTACATTGTGGCCTCCGGTGGAAATGAGTGTGGCTTTGTCTCGTGGCTGATATACGCTTGACCTTGGCAAGCAAAGCTTTTTCTTTCCTGGATGCTCAATAGCTTCTCGTCGCCTTTTCACAGCCCTGCGACGGTCCGCCTTCTAAACCAAAGCTGATGAATTGTAACCCTCTGGGAGAGGGACATTGGTTTTTTGGTGTGTTTTTTTTTTTAAACATGATCCATCTATCTACCTGCCTGTCTATCTATCTAGAATTTAGAGTCTCAGAGGCTCTGTAAGGAAAGTGTGAGACAGAAAAGGAATTTTCTAAGAGGCCATGTTTGCAAACTGCCTGTGGTGTGTGGATTCGGTGTGTGTCCCTCCCCTTCAGGCGCATCGAGTATTCAGAGAATGAAATTGCACCAGGGACGGAGCGGGAGGTTCTCAGTGGCGTTTGGAAGCAGGCCCTGCTCCCCCATACCTCCCCCCGGCCTACATGAGTACCCACCCATCTCTCTGCGTGATCATCTAGGATGCATGAGGTGAGGACCACTTGGAAATCGGCCTGAGCCTCTTGCTGAGCTCCCACGAGCCAGACCTTGCTGGACCATTCCACATCAGCAGCCTCCTCGAGAAGGGAGGTTCCCTGCCCTGACCCTCCTTCTCGATATTTCCTCAGCTACTCCGTCTTCAGTGAGAAGCTCAAACTCCAGGGGTTGCTTTGTCATCCCCATTACGAGTTCGTTTCTTTCTTTCTAGTTGTTTCTTTGAGCCTTGCTGTGTGTATGTGTGCATGTTCGTGGACGTATGTGTGGGCAGGCCTTCCTGTAGCTTAGCTGATCCTACCTGGGAAATATGGTCGATGTCTACAGATTAAAACCACTGTTGCTCAGAACTGGAAAGACTGACTGTTCCTGGTTTCCTAGATTTTACAAATGTCCCCGTTTGGGGGGGGGGGACATCCCCCGCCTGAGAGGGGATTGTACTTGTTGAACTTGAAAACCACCCGTCTCTCAGTGCGGAGTATCCCTGGAATGTCTTAGTACCCCTGGTGTTATTTTATATAAAATTGTTGTCATAAACTCTCTCCCCTCCCCTTCCATGCCTTTCCTTCTCTGCTGAAGAAAGCCTATGAGAGAGCATGATTTGGTGCATTTAGCTCATTTAGGTTTTAATTATATTGTGGCTTGAGGAAAAAACAGGTAGGTTCGGGAGATGCTGATGCTTGGGACGAAAAGGGACCCAAATTTCCACACAAAATGAATTCTTTGGCGTTGAAGCTTTTAACTGAATTTTATGGGCTTCTTGAAAGTGTGTGTGTGTGTGCGTGTGAGAGAGAGAGAGAGAGAGAGAGAGAGAGAGAGAGAGAAGTTGAGAAAACTCATGCTATTGGTTGTTTTTCTGTTGTTAATTTGTTTTTCTGGGAGATTTCATAGCTTTAGGGTTCGACTCTCACAAGCACCCTTGTCTGCCACCCGACCCACATTCCTCTTGCTCCTGTGGTCATTTTACGGTTGGAATGACGAGATCCCAGCTGCGATCCAGGCTTACTGTTTTTTGGGAAGGGTGTGACTTTGGCCAGAGAAGAGTGGAGAAAGTGGATCTTATTTGAAGGAGGGATATACCTCTCAGGCATGTACTATTTGTTAATATATATGATGTACAATTGCCATTTTTAATTGTTTGTGCATTTCCCTTACATTACCTTATTTAAAAAAAAAATCAACAAGTGAGGTGTAAAGAAAGTCAAGTGTCACCATTTAAGTAACACCTTGTGGTTGCGAAATGTCAAAGATGGGATTCGAACTCAGATCTTTCAAACTCCAAAGCCCGTGCCAAAGAGCGTATGAGCTGTTCTCAGAGACCTGGCGCCCACACGCTTCATCGCGAGAACAGTCCTGTGGTTCAGGAGAGAGCTCCCGGGGCCTGGGCCCTGCACATGTGCAGCTGTGGGACTAGGAAGGAAGACACCTGGGTGGAGGGACAGGCACAAGCAGCAGGTGGTGTCTCTGCCAGGCCAGAGAAGGCCGAGGAGGACCAGGGTCTCAGCTGCCAGGGTGACCCGGGAGGCAGAGATGATTCCTCCCCTGCCCAGGGGAACCTCAGGAGGTGACTGAACTCCAAGCTGACAGGGCCCCTTGGTACTAAGGAGAACCCTCCCCGAAGGCAGGCCAGGCTGGTGGCAGTGCAAGTGTTCTTTAGAAAACCCCGATGTTTGGCGAGAGGCCCGGAGACCTTTCCGGATCCATCTCATGGCCACGTTTGAGTTTGATTCTTTCACTTAAAGGTCCATTTTCTGCTGTTTATTTGCACTGGCTCAGCTAGGTACCCACCACAGTATTTACCAAGCCTCCTGTTAATAAAAATAGCACTGCAGTAAAATAATTATAAATAATAATAAACAACAGCATCTTTGATTTATTGAGCACTTACTATGTGCCAGATATGTTTTAAGAGCCCATATAAATATAAATCTCCTAATTCTTGAAAGTAGATATTACTGTTCTTCCCATCTCTAGAGATGAACAAACAGAGGCCAGAGAGATAAAATCACTCTCCCAAGTCATGTTCTTGGAAGCAGTAGAGAGTCTTCAGTCTCAGGATTGCCTGACCAGAGGGGATGTTCTTGCCCACCCCTCCCTAGCTGACCTTATGAGATTGAATTGAAACATTATGTTTCTTATCCTTTCTTCTTAGCCTAGATGCCCCAGGAGGGGCAGAAACTATGTCTTACTTGTTATAACCTTAGTGAAGCCCCTGGGTGGAAAATTGAACTAGTACTTACTGAGCATTTGTTATGAACTTGGCTACAGTAGGTTCCAGCTGTACAGGGCCTGTGCCCCCAGAGAGCATCTAGCTGAAGAAAGCAGAAATAAAAAACATAGTGGAGTAGGCAAAATGAGGGAAATGAATACTTACTGAGTCCTTACTCTGTGTTAAAGACTTTCTTAACGCTCTTTGTATGTGAGCTCATTTCATCCATGAGACGGATACTATTCTTATCACCCCTATTTTCAACCCAAGGAAGCTGAAGGGTTAGAAAGTTGCAGAAGTGGGGCTTGAACCCCACCCTCTGAAACTCAAGTCTTCACTCAGTCACTAAACAAATACGGCCAGGACAGAGGCACCATGGAGAGTGACAGGCTCTAACAGGAGCAGACATTTGATCTGAGACATGAAACATAAGAAGGGATCTCATTCAAAGGGCAACGGTAAGAGAATCCTAATCGGAGGCCAGCCTGTGCAAAGGCACTGGGGTAGGAAAGATGTTGTCCAGTTCAAAGGAAAGAATATGAACAATAGGTAGCTGCAGGGGCTGATGACACTCAAGAAATGAATGAGAGATTATTGGGCCACAAAACGTAGACCTCTTGGTGCTAAAGGAATGGAGATCTGTTCTCTATCTTTTCATACATGTTCTTTGGATGACACTTTTTAATGTTTTCTTTCATGGAAATGCTGACTGGAACCCAAATGGAACCCCTGTAATTACTTTATCTCTTTCTCCTGGATCAGAGACGGGTGTTACCTGCTCCCCAATCACACTTGTATGCGTAATGCATGAAACAGGCGTCACTTATTGAACACTGTAGCCTTTTTCACTTAGCTCAGGTAGAACCTCAGAATCCTTCTCAACACCATGTTGGAGGCTGCCATTTTTAATCATGCAGAGATGAAATTTGTTAACCCTGCATGTGTTTCCTGCTACATCAAAGCTATAGAGCTTAGAGAGTTGGCAACAAAGAAGACTTTTGGCTCCTGATGCCCATGGGGACATATCCACCCCCAGCCCTGGGGATGTTGGATCAGGAGACACTTAAGTGCTTATATCTTCATGATAATCATACCTTGGAAAGGTTTTAGGAAGAAGACCATAAACCAGGCATTTCCAAGCAGCAGGCTATGGTGTGACTTGCTAACAATGTGCCCCTAATGCGTTTTAATGGCATGCTTTATAATATCTTATTAAAGATTGTAAGAGCATCTAATACTCATTTAATAAATATTAATGAAGGATTTACAAATTGCACCTTAATTTATAGCATTGGCAATCATTCTGCCCCAGACATTAACACCCCGGGGCATGGTGACTGTGACAGAAACTACATGAGAGCCTAGTTCGGTGACATTGTGCCATCCTGGTACCATAAGTGACTTTAAAATAATAATTCTTGGAGTGCAGTTCAGTGCAATGAAGCTTGATACCCAAAGCAGTTTTAGCAATTATTATTCTGTTTGGGGAACATTAAAACATAATCTAGCATGAATTTATAATCCATAGCTTCTCTCCCATGCACTTTTTTTTTTAAATAATAGGCAATAATTATAGGCTCTCATGAAAACGCTCTTTTAGATGTTGGAAGGTTTGTGTGTGTGTGTGTGTGTAACCTGTAAACAGCAGGGCAGGCAGGGGGTTGATTCCAGGGTAACTGTGGGGTGTCCATTCCCTGCCACCTCCTTTGCCTGATATTCAGGGAGGTGTCCTGTTTCTTCTGGGTACTTAGACATGACTGGAGGAGCCCTGGGCACAAATCCCACGGCGCCCTGTCTCGGCCTCATTGTTACGCCTTTTGGGCAGTAGATTCAAGGTTGTGTTCTGAGCTCATTCCTGCTATTCTCTCTGGACTCAGCCTGTTTTCAGCCAAAATGGTTTTCACACTGGGCTCGAAGTCGCACCTCACAGAAAGCCAGAGGGCCCCTGAATCGCCCTGTCCACCTCCTCACTTTATAAAGGGAGACACTGAGGCACAGGACGTTCTGAGGCCACACAGTGAGCGGCAGAGACGGGACCGGGTTCCAGCTCCTTAGATGTGCAGTGGCCTGCTTCGCGTGCTCACAGCCGGGAAGCCGCGTGCATCGGGAGATCTTGGATAGATGGTGGTGCTTCCTCGTCGGGGGCCCTGAGGAGTGCTGGGCGCCGGGGAGGGCCAGGGTCTCTGCCTGCCCCCCTGTCCCAGGGCCCAGCTGGACAGGAGCCCGAGCTGTCAGGAGTCCTCCGTACTAAGAGGAGGTGGCCAGCAGATGGCGCTGCAGGGATTCAAACTGGAGCCGCCGCTGGAGCAGCAGCCCCCGCCCGCTGGAATCCACAGGCCCTCCCCCAGGAGCTGTTTGCAAAGAGGGCTCCAGCGGCGGCCTGCTCTGCGGGGACCCCTGGGCTCCAGCACCCCTGCGGGGAGCCCAGCCTCATTGGGAGAGAGAGCCAGGTCGGGGGTGAGCTGGCGCAGGCCTCGGGGGTCTGGGATCCCACCCTGGACCACGCTGTGGCAGAAGCAGAGAGGAGGAGTCGCTGTGTGCAGACCGGGATGCCTGCTGTTTCTGCAGGATTCGGACAAAGCTCAGGGTGTGTGTGTCAGCGAGGAGCACCCCCGCCTGCGCTGGGTTTGCCTAAAACCCAGCTTCTGGGGATCACTCTGAGGAATATTAAGACCCTCCTTTCTGGGGAGGCAAAAGGGCAGCCTTTGTAAGGACTGTGCTTCTCCCCCCCCCCCCCCCCCCAGGACTCCCAGGCCTGCTAATTGCTGCCAGGTCATGTTCAATGTGGTTTAATTAATAATTTCATTTCTGTGCCCAAGACAAAGCGGTTTTGCAAAGGAGCTCGACTTAACTTTCCAAAATTGCAGAACTAAGTGAGTAAAGCGCAGCTTAGGGCAGCCCTGTATTTGAGTATTTTGACTCTTTTCCTGTTCTTTCATCTTCCCCATACCCCTGACATTCCTCTGGGTCCTCTGCTCTCCTCCCCCTCCCCCTTCCTCTCCCTCTCTCCCTCCCTCTCTTACACACACACACACACACACACACACACACACACACACACAGCAGTGACCTGGCTTCTCTCCCTCCAGCTACCGCATTTCTGCAGAGTGATGTAGGGAGGAAGGAAAGGCCCGATTCCCTGGACAAGTGCAGGCCGACCCGTCAAACAGAAATAGCCTGGCTGTACCCCGCAGGTGGAGTGGCCCCTTGTGCCCACCAGCTCCCTCCCTGCCCCTTTGTCCTCAGGCTCCACCTCCCGGTTGCCAGAGAGCCTGGAACACCTTTAAATCAAATTTAGGAAAGTTTACAAGCATCCCAGCCTGCACACCTGCTCTCCTGGACATCAGTACCTGCTCGCTGTGTCTTCTGGAAAGACGTGCACAACGCTGCTTGTGTTTTGCCTGGTGACACAGGGGCCACCCAGGTCAGCTGCTGTCCCTCTCTGAAGGAGGCGCCATCACCCCTGGAGTCTGAGCTGACCCCCCCCTCAGAGGCAGAGGTCTCTCTCTCCTGCCGCCACGGTCCTCACCCTCCCCTGTTCCCTCCTGACAGCAGGTCCCTTGCTGAGAAAGGCAGATGGTTGTGGGGGCACCGCTACCCACTCCCCTTTCCTATACCCTGTTCACTCCTCAGGTGCTCAGAACAGCCCGCCTTCCGTAAAAGACTGAGGGCTTCCTGGAGGCAGGGGCACTGCTCATTCAACCCCCTGGCAGGCAGGAGACGTGCTTACATATTTATTCAATTAAGAAACAAGGAAACTAATGAAGAGAATGAATCATCGCCCTGGAGAAGTCCACCACTCCTATTTTACTTCCCAAGTATTATATAATAAACACTGCCTCTGTGCCGGGAAATGCTCCCAGTGCAGTTCAGGTATAAACTTACATGAGCCTCATATACAAACCCTATAAGCCAGACACCATGAGCATCTTTAGCACCTCCTTGCCCCCCTTTTTTTCTCTGATGGGACAGTAGAGATGCAGATGGGGTAAGTAACTGGCCCAAGGTCAGGCAGCTAGCGGGAGCAGACTCCGGATTCAAACCCAGGCAGTCGGGACCCAGAGTTTTTGCTCTAAATCTCTCCACTGGCCTCCCCCGTATCCTGAGCCTCATTTACCTCCACCAAGGCTGATGCCCTCAGATAAACAGGGCCAGGGATCCAGCCGGCACAGAATCTCATCCCCGCGGCCTGCCTTTCAGAGGTTAACTTTCCAAAGACGCACCAGAGAAGGTGCCTGGATGGAAGAAGGCCAACTACTTCATTTCACCAGGAAAACGGATCTGTGTCGTTCCCTTCACCGCTGTAACCCAGAGGCTGCATTTTTGGTGTTAAAGAAGCAGAAAAAGGGAAAAGGGAAGGGAGGGAGGGAAGTAGGAAAAAAGAAGAAGAGAAAGACAACAGGAGGGAAGGCAGGGAGGCAGGAGGGAGGCAGAGAGGGGCTACGGGCTTTATTTCATCTCCAGCACAGAAAAGGTGTCTGCAGCCCTGAGGAGCTCGGTTTCTCATTGCCTGTTGCTTGGCACAGCCTCGCTGCCTAGAAGCCTGCAGAAATATTGGAAGTCAAGATCCAATATAATAATTGGCTTACAGATTCGAAGACGGATAGACGGACTTTTCCATTTCCAAGATTCATTAGTCCAGTTCTCCCTCTAATAGGCAGGGCTGGCTCGGCGTGTAAGCCATTTTCTAATCAAATTGGCACGCCGTCCGGCTCTGACGGGTGGGAATGGATTGCTGCAAAGCTGCTGTCCTCCGCGCGGGCCTGCAGCCGGACCGGGTGGAAATTTTCTCACTGATGCCTGGTCGTCCTAAGCTCTTCCTTCGATCGCAATAAGGGGCCCCCGCCTTTTAAAACGTCGACCGAACATCATTGTGACTTCCAGTTGTAAAGTATTTTTAAACCTTGCCTGTGCGCTCTTGCATTTCTTTTAAAATGTGAGCCAGCTCCGAGTTATCATAGGGCTTGAGACGCTCGGGAAATCGGATAGGACTGTGGGGCTTGGAGATGGGGACAATGGGACCCTGGGAATAGCCAAAAGTTTGTGATCAACAAAGCAAGTGGCTTGGCAGAAGGCCAAGAGAGGGTGCCAGCATCGCTCAGATGCTAGGGATCCCAGCTCTGAGCCTTAGCTGTGCTGCTGTGGGCAAGTTTATAATCTAAGCCTCGGCTTCCTCATGGGCAAGTGTGAATGACCGCATAGGGAGGCATGCTGTTTGCAAGCCCGATCTCTAAATGAACTTCACCAAGGGTTGATAATAATGCTAGGGTGAAAGAGAAAAACCTAAAAGGGAAGTCTGATTTAAAAAGAACCAGGAAGGGACGGGCAGGCTGCTTGGGGATTATGGTAGAAAGTTGATTCTTCGGGTAGAAGAAACAGAGATCTCCATTGGCTCCTTTACTCTTATCTTCTCCCTCAAGAAAAATCTCAAGAAAAATCTTTCTCATTCAGGGTGGAATAGATGTTGGTAGGGGGAATGGAGTAAGTGATGGAGGAACAATCTTAAGAGAGCGTTAGCTCTAAATAAACCTCAGTATTTTGCCGACACGGATATGTCAAAACCATAAGATAACTTGGACACGAGATCATGAAATATCATTGAGAATGTGGCAAAATGCAAAGTGGTATGAAATTGGAAGTGGGAAAATATCAGATATCACTGCAATTTCCAAACAGATGGGGCAAAGCTGGTAGACCCTAGAAACTGCAGGCTGGTAGCATCACATAATTGCACTCCAATCTGCAGGATGCGGTGAGAAGCATGGTCTGTGGGTTTACTGAAGGGGAAAGCGTGATAACTAGGTGCATGCGTTAGGATAATCCAGACCCAGCATATGTCATTTCTGCTCCTTGGAATGGTAGGTTTGGAAAATGCGATAAACACACTCTGTGTGAATTTCAAGGACCCCTTTGTTGGATAACATATGTGATCCCTATGAGGGAGGGTGAAAGAGAATGGGATAGGTATTCATTAGATATTCAGAAAATTGGGCGGACGGGGTAATATTATTGACAGTGGGGTGCCGAAGGGTTATCATGAGCAGATTGGTTCATGATGCCTGGTGGTTTGGATTTGAGTGACTCCAGTGAGCCCACGTGGGTCTCAGGTCTTCCCTGGTGGGATTTTTGTAAAACTCTGGGTGAAGGTAGAGAGGTCCGTTCTTTGGTTAAGGGTATGGTGTGATGGGGAGGGCCTATGTTCTTTCAAGTCATGACTTTCACACCTATTTTACAGAAGAATAATGAGGCATAGGGACTGTATTCGTTTCCTGCTGTAACAAAATACCACAAACTCATTGGCTGAAAACAATAGAAATCTATTCTCTCACAGTTCTGGAGGCCAGAAGTCCAAAATCAAGGTGGCAGCCTGTGTTCCCTCCAAAGGCTCTAGGAGAGGATCCCTCCTTGCTTCCTGAGCCTCTGGTAGCTCCTGGCACTCCTTGGCTCGTGGCCACATCACTCCAGCCTCTGCCCCTATTGTCACATGTGTGTCTCTGTGTGTGAGTCCTTTCTCTGTCTCTGAGATGGACACTCGCATTGAATCTAGGACCCACCCTAATCCACTATGATTTCCTCTCTATCCTCACCTTAATTACATCTGCAAAGACACTATTTCCAAATAGGGTCACAGTCTACGGTTCCAGATGGACACGAATTTGTGGGGAACGCTACTAATCACACTGCAGGAAGTTTGGGGGTGTATATAAGGTCCGATGATTGATTAAGTGGCAGGTTCAGGAACTGAACTCACCTCTGTCTGATTTCACACTCCACATTCCCCCTTTTTATCTTAGAGGAGATGATCAGGTTAGGGAAAGGGCCCAAACCCTTGCCCAAAGCTGTCCCCAGGGCGGTGGCATGGATGGTAAAGTAACAATGTGGCTACAACTTTGACGGTGGAGAGGCAAGAAGGCCCGGTGGTTAAGAGAAGGGACCCTAAGCCTCACTGCCTGGCCTCAATCCTTGCTGTGCCATTTACTTGCCAAGTCAGCTTGGGCAGGTTGCTTAACCTCTCAGAGCCACAAACCAGGGCTAAAAATAACATCAGCTTCATCAGGCACAGGAGATGACTCATGGCGATGAGATCATGGGCGGGAAGCTTTTAGTTCAGTGCCTCTCACCAGGGCGGTGCTTAATAACTGCTGCATATTCTGATGGCTTAAACACTCTGCTTCTCTGTGCTCCTAAACAGCACCCCAGGTTTTACCTGCTGCCCAGAGAACACAGACACTCTGCGTCCCGTCTGCCCATGGTGGTCCCTGTTTGCCTGCCTGACACCCAGGGAACCCCGCCGCCCCATTGGGGGTGACCTGCCATCCCTCTCTTCCTCATTAGTGTAATTACAGAGGCTGTCTTCTTCCAGCAGCCCTGCCCGTGGCTGCTAAGGAAGGTTTCAGCCAAGCTGGCCGGATGGGCTGCCTCATTACCTGAGACATCCATTTCTGAGGTTACCGTGGCTTCCCAGCTCCACTCAGCTCCCGGGGAGGAAACCGAGTCTCCTCTGCACGCACTCTTGTCCTCTGGTGGCTGCCAGCACGCTCCAATGGCCACGATGGCCCCTCCTCCCGTGCTCCTTAAAATTCGATGGTTTACCTCTTTCTAATCAATTCTGTTTTTTAAAAAATAAAAGATTAAAACTCACGGTCCAAAGAAAATTATGAATTGGCCAGCTCCTGATTGGGACCATCTACCCATCCAGATGTTATTTAAAAATATCACACCCACTAAGGGAGTTTATTTCTCACTTCCTCCTGCACGATCTTCCTAAATCCTGGATGGAACTGGAGACAATATTCTCTAATAACCCCCAACCACACAGGGTTCGTTGTTGCTAAGTCGGTCTCTCCTTGAATTTCACAGCCATTTTGCTGGTGGGGGCGGATTTTCCTTTCGCTCTTTCAGAGGGACCCCGACCTGGGTCCACTCCAACTGGACCTGCCCTGACGTCTCCAGGTGCAAGGCGCAGACCCTGCACTAAACCCCTGTCGCTTGCAAAGTCTCTATTGCTGTGGCAACGGGGTGTCCCTCCCGCTGGGGAAGGAAGCCCTTCTTGGTAGTAGGAGACCTGCTTCAATGAGAAGATTATATGAATCAGCAGGAATAACTTGAAATGGCCAGAGCTCAGTTCAGCAGCCAGCCCCACGCCTCCTGTGCATAGGTTTTACTCCGCCCTTGTGTCACCTTGTGTTCCGAGGTGAGGAAATGACACCTGCCCTCCTCCACCGGCCTTGGGGAGCAGCACCCTAAGGGGAGTGCAGTTAGCAGGTCCTGACAACGTGGTGACCCCGTTGAACTTGGGCTTACAGCAGGGGACCCCCACCCTCGCTCTTCCCTGTAAACCTGAACACGATGGGAAATGAAATGTTAGCTTTCTCTAAGTCAACTTTAACTGGAAGACACGGAGGATTGTAAGTGGGCGACACGCTAAGGGCCACGTAAGGACACAGAATGGTTCCATGTGGAAGGATTTAATGTAATTATGGAAAAAAATGCAGGGAGGAAGGGAGGTTAGGAGGAGGCCTGGAGCAGTATGAAAAATGGAAAGGTGTTGCATTGGACAGTCAGTGAACACATTGAGTCTCTCCGCTGTACAGGTGAGATGGCTTGGCCAGGGACTTGGGGGGGGACACGGTGGGCAAGGAAGGTCTGGATCCGGGTTTTGAGTCCTCGGGGTATATGATATAGCCTTTCTTTTCTTTTTTTAATTTTTAAATATATCTTTATTGATTTCAGAGAGAGGAAAGGAGAGGGAGAGAGAGAGAGAGATAGAAACATCAATGATGAGAGAGTCATTGATCGGCTGCCTAGCCCATGGAACCCGGGCATGTGCCCTGACCGGGAATCGAACCCTGATCGCCTGGATCCTAAGTCAATGCTCAACCACTGAGCCATGCCCAGCCGGGCTGATATAGCCTTTCTAAACCTCAGTTCTCTCCTCTATTAAATGGGGTAATCATAATGAGAATGCCTACCACATAAGGCAGTAAGTGTGGGATGAAGCAGGCAGAAAGCTAGATTGTGCCTGGAAGGGACCGACCGAGTGGTGCTCTCAGAGAGGGACTGAGGTTGGAAATAACCAGCCCACCAGGGATCAGGAGTGTGTATGAGAGATGCTGAACTCCTGCTCCCCTCCCCCTCTGTCTCGCTGGGTTCCAGGATGAAGATAAGATTGTGACCAGCTCTAGGGCACATGAGAAAGATGGAAGAAAGCAGGGAGGGATGGATGAGACTTCCTGAGGAGTCTTGCAGCCTTCACTGCCATGAGACATTTGGAGAGGTCCTCCAGCCTTTACTGCCTGGGAAGACACAGGCCCATGGCTGTTAGAGGGACCTTCTGTTGGGGGCTGAAAGAGCAGAGATGCCTCTAGGTCGCCCTGAGGATGCTTGACCTCAGTATTTCTCTAGGTTTAACCTGCATCGGAACCACCCGGGGCCTGGACAGCCCAGATTCTGATTCGGTTGGTCAGGGGTGGGGTCTGCGATGCTGAATTTCTAATGAGCTTCCGATTGATGCTGATGCTGCGGGTCCGAGGACCTCACTTTGAGTATCATGATCTACAGGATACTCCCAGGGAAAACTGCACTTGGGATTCTGCCCTTTTTTTTTTCTTTTCTTTCCCACAATTGCCCATTTACCTGCAGAGCTGGTCCATTCATCCTGCTTAAAGGTTCTATGGCTCACGGTGACTATCCCTCACGATGCTGATTACGTTTTGCACTTAAATGAAATAAAATGCACCCCATCGAAAGCATAGCACACAAAAAGAATATTTATTTGAATATTAAGTACAGATAAGGCTTCCCCTGGGATTATTTCAGAGCGCATTTGCAGAACTTAATTGCAAGGCTTCCCCACTCAGGTTCTCTCGGAACAGTACTTGTGAAAATATTTTCCTTCCGAAGGTAAAGCTCTCCTCTGTTGGTTTATTATTATTATTATTTTAAATCTGAAGAGCTCTCCGAGCTCAGTCATTACTTCCAGTGTCTAATTAATACTGATGATGACAAAGCAAACAGCCAGATGACCTAGATTTTCCTTTTCAATTGCCTGCAATTTACACGCACGCCTGCTCGCTGGTTCAGGACTTCTGTGCACCTAGCTCTTCCAGTAAAGATTCTTTAAGTTTAGGGTTTGAAGAGCTCATTTTTCATGAAGCACATGTCTTCCAGCACTCCTTCCATTAAGCTTTCCTGGAAGAGGGTGCGCAGGCGCACACACACATTGCACACACACACACACACACACTCACACACACACACACTCGCTGAGCAACAATAACAACCACCACCCAGGCAGCCCTTTCAGACAACTGAACTGGAAAATTAGAAAATGAATACTTCTCAAGCTGCCCCAGCTATGGGATTGTTCCATTCCTTAAATGATGACATTTTGTAAAGTCACAGAAATCGGGAATGGAAAAGCCTGCTTACAGCCATGGAAAGATTCCTTTAGATGCGGGAGGCAGCCTGGCTTGGAGAGATGGCCAGGGATGTTCACCTGGGCTGCTGCCTCCCAGTGCACAGTCACTTACGTCCCTATTTCCTTGTTTGGAAAATTGGCCTGATTTCTTTTTTGTGATAGTACAGTGGTGGTTACATGATTTATTTCTGTTCACATACTCCGCGATCTCTAGGTGTGCACTTTTAATGCCACAGGAAAAAGTCCCTGAAGCATCAGCCATTGGTCAAAACCTTGGTTTTCTCCGTAGTGGAATTTCCCACCCAACATCTGAGCACATAGCTGGGCAGGCCCAGCCCACTGTCAACTTGTAAATGGAACAAATCACAACAAATAGACGTTGGATTAAATTTTCTTCCTTGCATTGAAAAGGCACTTATGCCTGGCCCGCATGGCTTAGCCATTGAGCATCGACCTAGGATCCAGGAGATGGCGGTTCCGTTCCCGGTCAGGGCGCATGCTAGAGTTTTAGGCTCGATCCCCAGTCGGGGGCGTGCAGGAGGCAGCTGATCAATGACTCTCTCATCATTGATGTTTCTATTTCTCTCTCTCCCTCTCCCTTCCTCTGTCTGATATCAATAAAGACATATTTAAAAGGAAAAAAAAAAGGCACTTACGTAGTGCTTTCTGTATGCCAGGCACTCTTCTGATCACTTTGCAAATATTAACTCATTCAAACCCTGTGATGAGACTTTGGGGTGCACAAGCAGGCCCAAGTGAGGAATTTGTCTAGTGTCCCAAAGCTGGTAAATAGCATAGTTGAGATTTGAACCCTGAAAGTCTAGCTTTTGGGGTTTGTCCCCTAACCACTGCATTTCAGGTGCCCCTCCCATGTCTCTCAATTAACATGATCAGGATGATTGCCAAGATAAAGCCTTGACTTGTGTGTCTCCGCTGAATCTATCTATCCTGGATGCAGATTGTAAAACAATCAACTTATGATAAAATTATCACTAGAGCTTTGCAACATCTAACCAGGGAAAAAAAGTCCAGTTAAAACATCTTAACTTGAAAATATCTTGAGAAAATGTATTCCACCTAAGCAGACAGAGGCAGGTGGTATGTAAATCACCCACCTGCCCCTCCCCCTGACTCTTTCTACCTCTGGATGTGGAGTGGGGGATGATGGGAATATCCAAGTTGAGATCCCCATCGGTAGAGTCAGAGGTCCCTGACTATGGGGTAATGACAGTCCCAGGAGACCGGTGCAGGGAAGCAAGCCAAGTCCTTCAGTTCCCCAGGACATTTTAGTGAGTGTTGTTCAAAGTTTCTTGCACTGTGCAAGGGGTTTGGGTGGGCTTGGGGGGCCAATTATAACCCTTGATTATGAAGGAAAGGAATGGTGATTGCTTCTGCTCCTGAACCAAGTAGAAATCACCTTCTTAACAAACACAATTTTTTCCCCCCTCCCTCCTCTGCCTCGGTTCACAAAATACCTTATTAAATCTGGAGAATCAAAAATGTGCCTAGGGTAATGGTTATTATTAGAATAAATAATAGGCAATAGGGTTCCCTCATCTTGCAAGTTATCAGATGCAAAGACGTGTTGTGGTTTTACTTGTAAAGGAATGTACACGTGTCAGACCCGCCTGGCTCTTCAAAGCTGGCGGCGGCCCTTTCCCTTCAGGCCCAGCATCGAGCCTGAAATGCACGGCTCCCAGAGGCTGCGTCCCTGCAGGGAGCAGGTGGGTGCGAGAGGCTGCCAGGGATGCCTGCCGGCCACGTGTTATGAGTGGCCGCCGCCTCTTGCTTGGTGTCTGTCCATCTAATCCATCTGCCCGGACAGCTTTGTCCCATACCCCGGGGGACTTGTTCTGTCGCTAATGGGGTATTTAAATAGTGGGTGCATGTAAGAGCAAGCGCAAAAAGCATTCCCTCCAAAGAAAACAGCTCTTTAAAACTTGTTATTTGAGGCTCATTCCCATTCTTTGGGCATCCTGACCCCTGACATCCCTTTAATCAGAAAACCAACACTTGAGTCTCCTCAGTGACTTACACCCAGAACAGTGACTCTCTTGTTATAAGTACCGGTATCATCAAATGACGCGGTTTTACAAGGAACAGCAGGAGAAGTGCTCACCAAGTGCGGTGTAGTGGCTGGCACACACCATCCCACAGATCATTTAAGTGCTAAAAATACTAAGTATTTCGAGATTTCAGGACATGCTCAATAAATTATCCCCAAGCACTATTAGCCATCAGTTCAATATGTTAGAGTTTTCATTCTTCTGGTTTATCTTTTCACGTTTATATATAGCGACAAACCCTTGCTTTAGTATTTAGCCTTGCCAAGTCCTTGCTCCCTGCCCCCCCCACCCCCCAACCCCCTGCTCCCAAGGCTCCCCTCCGAAGCCGGCACCTTTACAGAATCAGACAAGATTTTAGCAGCAGAATCTGCTTCCCCCCAAGGTTAACATGAAAACATCAGGGGAGAGGTGAGTGGATTCCCCCAAGTCATTCTCTCAAAAGCATTTTCTTCATTTATACAACAGGAGCCAGAATTGAGTTAATTAATCATGGCTCCCTGGACTCATTGTTGGGACTTCTGGTTTTCATTTTTTCAATTGATTACCCCTCCCTTCCTTTCTTGATTCCTAAGTACTTGCTGCTTTCACACACTTTTTCCTTCCTCGTACCAAAAAGAAACACCAGCCACACAGTGATGAGACCTGTATTTGCTTGTCTGGCACAAATGATCCTGTTTTCCCGGGACCAGAGGACACGCCTCATTGTGGGGTACACCTGGAAAGGGCAATGGGCTTTCTTACAACCATGTGACAGACTGTATTATATTCAGGGATTTTAGGTCTTCATAAACTCAGATCTGTAATAAACATTTCATAAACCCAGAAGCAGGGTGGGCAGATCAACCTTTCTCTGTATTTTAGTATTTACTTTTCCACACAAAAATACACAACATCTCTGAACAACTGGAGTTGAACTTTTTCCAAGACAGCCACCCCGGGCTCGCCCTTTTGGTGCTCAGGGGAGCTGCTTATAACTGCCATTAATTGAGCACCTACTGTGTGCCGGGCCTGGGCCTGAGTTTGATGCTCTACATATATTTTCTCATTTAATCACTACAATAAACATATAACTCAACTTTTAAAATTATATTATTCTGGCTGCTGTTCATTGGAATTCACAAAAGCAGGCCACGATCACTGCAAGAAGTTGCAATAAGATAAGAGAACCCAAGAAACCAGCCTCACTGCTCCTTCGTCCCCTCATCCCCAGGATATCATTTTTTGTGCATTTGATTGTAGTTTGCTGTTTATTGCCCCAGATGTTTTCCATGTATAAATGGATATTTTTCTCTGTGCGTGTGTGTGTATGTATAGTTTTTAAAACAAAAATTGGATTGTGTTTTAAAAATCTGTTCAGTTTGCATTTATTCATCCTATCATGAGCACCCGTCCACGTTGGTAAACTTCAAATGAATCCATAGTATTCCATGGTATAGTTCAAGGATTGGCATGTTCTGGCCGGATGTCAATTCCAGCCCACTGACTGTTATAAGTAAAGTTTTATTGAAACAGCTATTTGTTTACACATTGTTTCTGCTTGCTTTCTTGCTACAGTGGATTGAATAGCTGTAGCAGAGTGACTCTATGGCTCCCACGGCCAAAAATATTCACTATCTGGCTCCTTATAGAAAAAGTTTGCCCACCTCTGCTATAGATGAATCACAATGTTTTAGGCCATTTCATTTCTGATGGGCGTTGATATTTGCCAAGTTCCAGATCTATGCTATGAGAAACTCTGCCTTCCTTCCCCATTTCTCCTTGCATTCTGTCAAACAGCTTTCTAGCAGAGGAACCATAACAAAAGGAAATGCCCTTCTGTGTCCTGATAGCTGCCACCTGCCCTCCAACAGGTGGTACCACCTGAATGGTTTGGCCTAGTGCTCCTCTGAACATCCCTGTCCCAACTCTTACATTAACTGCAATACAATTCCTAGGATTTGTTGAATTATTTAAATGAGCCAAGGACTTTGCTTAGTACTTCATTAGATTATCTTATTTTGTGCTCACAAATAAATTAGACACTAGGTAGTCACCATGCTCTCCCCATCATACAGATGGGGAAATTGTGAGCAGAGAGATTATATAGTGCGGCTAATGTTATAAAATGATGTTCCAGGATTGGACTCAGGCAGTTTGATTCCTGAGCCTCCAGTCTCATTGGGGAGAAAACTTGATCTGCCAAAGGATGCAGTGGGTTGTCATCAGAGAAATCTAATTTGGTGGAAAGTATCTCAATTTAAACCCAGCCTAAACCTACTCAACCTAGACAAAGCAAAGTGTGCAGATCTGGCATTTATGAAGCCAGACAACATAGTCATTTCATGTTTCGCTGGAGAGAACAACAAACATGTAAACAGCATCGTGTCAGGTCAGAGAAGCCAAAGAACACCTGCTAAGGACAAATGAGGCCCAGATCAGGGGTGGGGGTAGGGATGGGTTAGAGGTGTGGGCATCGGTGTCTCTGGTTGGTTTCCCTGACCCTGGGAGCTATGCACTAGTATTCAGAGAGGGACTCCAGTCAAGCCGTCTGGGTGATCATTCCCTCTCCAATACTTCCTAGCTTTGCCACTTCAGGAAGTCATTCAAATTATCTCTCAGTACCTCAGTTTCCCCATCTGTAAAATGGAACTGAGGATACTACCTACTCAAGAAGTGGGGAGCTTTAACTGAGGTGTTCTTAAAAAGTGTGAAGCACATTTTCTGCCACATTGTAAACGTTGGATAAATTTTAACCACTGTTAATGTGAAATTTATTTTGCTTAAAAAATAATTAAAATCAATTTTCTGTCAGCATAGTTAAAAAAAAATGAGCAAAACATAAAGGTATTGCAATAGGAATGCACTTTTCCTAAACATACCCCACCCCCAATCCAGTGTCCTCCCTTACCTTGTCCTACCTTTGTGCTGTTTGCAATGTCACCTTCCCAAATCATTGGATAAGTCAGCCCACCCAACTCTTATCCACCCAGAAAGGGTCAAATCAAGGCTAACACCTCCCTCCACTATTTGCCTCGCACAACAGGCTAAGTTGACACGTTTCCTTTGGGTCCTCCTGGTATCCCCTATTTTTGCTTTCTCTCACACTTGGAACCCTGCAGTATAATCTTTATTTTATTCGTCCCTCTCTTTGATTTTTTTTTTTTTTTTTTTTTTTTTTTTTTAGGAAATGCACTAGGTATCATTTATATCTGCAACCCCTTCCATTAGCAGAGTGCTAGTCACAAAGAAGGAGTTCAGAGTACACATGTCAAATGTATAGAATCCTGAAATGCATAGGGGAAAGGCAAGTCCTAGCAGTCACCCTAGGCACTTTGAAGTGTGGATTTAGAGGAGAATGCCATTTTATTTCAGAAAAAAAATGTACAGTGTTCTAAAAATGGAGAATTTGAGAAACGTACACAGAGACCAATAGATCTGATTGAGTTTTATGCTGCTAGACTTCTTTGGCGGTTTTCTTCTAAATGATTCACAACTGTCCTAAAAACTGGAATTTCTAATATTATGTGATTATGAACCGGAAAACATTCATATTTGCCCATGCATTTGTTGTGTGTCTTCATATGTCCTTCGACTCCTGCTTTCCCCAATTCAAGTTAATCTCTCACCAATTTCTTCTTGCACTTGACTCTGGGCCATATTGAATTACTTGGCATTTCCATAATCCTCGCTGGGATTTTCACACATTCCCCTCTCTCCTTGAAATATTTTTTTTTTCTTTCTATGGATAAATTTTTAAAAGACAAAACAAGCATAAAACATTAACACCTTTTTCAGCTAAGAAGGGGTTGCTGTCCCTCCCTTGAGCTGTTAGCACAGCTTATATTTCGTGGTCGCGAATGTTCACTGCATTGTAACCCTCGATTTACCCGTGGTCTTCTTCACTTAGACAATGGGCTCTAGAAGTCCTCTTTATGGGTGTATTCTCAGTGCCTAGAACAGTGTCTGACACCCAGAAGGTGCTTACACACACACATACACACACATACACACACACACATGCTTGCGTATGTGTTTGTTGTTGAACACACGAAGGAATGAATGGCTGGACAAATACATGGATTCCAAACATTGTCCTGATCTCTAGAAAAAGGAAGCCAAATAAGACCCAGTCCTTTCCCTTGCAGATCTGGTCTGATGTGGGGGGGGGACTCGGGCTGGTGGCAGGGAAGGGCTGATAAGAGAGAGCTCCAAGCCCGGAGATGAAAAGGGCTGAGTCTGAGAAACGCTCTCTGGCCCTGTTGGCTAGACGGAGGCAGCTGAATCCCCGCTATTAAACATCGCGCTCAACCCGGAGAGCAAAGGGTCTCCCGCTGAAGTTTATTGCTCCAGTTCCTAACCTTTCGTAAGTGCTTACTTGGCAGCCCTATCGAGAGTGGTATTTGATTCTCTGGAAGCATCTTAAAGGAGCAGCACCAGACCTCTCACTTCCCCTTTTTTCATTTAGGCTATAAAAATGTTGGTTTTGTGCATAACTGCCACGGGAGGGGAAAAAATATATCTCATGTTAGTTCCAAATGAAATGACATTTAGTAAAGTGTACATAGAAGAAGCATTTCAAGGCTGCCGTTACAGAGTGAGCAGGAAGGGCCTTTCTTCACCGCAAATGATAGTTGCAGGTGCCTTTTGCTCTGAACCCCTCCCGCAGCGGTTATGGGGAGATACGCGCAGGGGCCCCCGTGGGTCTCGCAATGACACAGCTAATTACTGCGGCTAGTATGGAGTGTTGTGGGATGAGTGCAGCTGAGACGCAAAGATAGACTCGCGGTGGGACTCGGTCCTCTTGCACGGCGGGCCTTTGCACGGCATCGCTAATTGAAGAAGAGGTCACTCGCTGGTCGCCTCACTCAGGTGGGGGATGGCAGGATGGCAGGCGTGGGCGCGATCAGGCAGGACGCAGAGTGCGGTGGTGCTGATATCCCACTCACAGAGAACTGATGGGACTGGACGGAACATGCCAGAAGGAGAGGCAGGCTATTATTGTGAGAATGTAGGCCGAGCAATATGGGATGCTCCGTAGGGTGGTGAACACACAATACAATATACAGGTGATGTAGTATAGAGCTGCACACATGAAAAACCTATGTAATTTTATGGACCAACGTCACCCCAATACATTCAATAAAAAATGAAAAAAATAAACAAAAGAAAAAACTCATAAAAACCTCCAAACAAACCAGCCAACCAAACCCACCAATGTCCACGATAAAGATTACTCACATGTCTTTAATGGGTTTTATTTGTAGGACAACTTAGCTATTTCCATGGCTACTGCTGAATTTTGCACTTGATATACTTTATAACAGGAACATTATAATAAGGCTTCACTTCACATGGTTTAGGTCAGTAGTTCACTTGTCTCTTTAAATGTTATCATTGTGCTTCTGTTTGTCTGAAAAGCCCTTGTGATTTCTGATGATAGATGTTAAAAATATTAATCTTGTTATTAGATAAAGCGTTTTATTTGTGTAACGAAAATGAGAGCAACTACTATCAAAATATCATTTTAAAACACCTACATTTCTGCAAGGCACCAATAGTAAAAAAGTATTTTCTAATTATAAATGCCCTGCATGACATAAAGGATAATTTGAAAACTACAGAAAAGCGTTAAGAAAAAAGTCTTGCCCCCACTCTTTAATTGCATCTCTCATTTAGTTTTATGTTTTACATTCAAATACATGGATCAGTTTGAGTTAATTATTGTATAAAGTGTGAGGTTGAGGTCAAGGCATTTGGTTTCATGTATCTTCTGCATACAAACGTCCAATTACTCAACATCATTTGTTTTGGGGTATATCACTTTATGTGTTTTTAAGTGGTTATCCTAGGGATTATAATACACATAGTACTTAACTTCTCTCAGTCTACATAGAACCAAAATTTTACCATATCAATTGGAATGTAGAAACCTTATTTCCATATGTTTCTCTTACCCTCCCCTTTTTACATTTGGTTTATCTTATATATTGCATATATATTGAAACCTCCTTAGATAATTTTGTGATTATTATTTTATTATTTTTTTCTTTCAACCATTACACATATTTGAAAGATTTCCAGAGGAGTAAACTAGTGTATTATACTTATATTTGCCTATATGTTTATCATTACCTTTCCTCTTCGTTAGTCTTGATGGTCCAAGTTTCCTTCTGGTATTATATTTCCTTTGTCTGGAGAACTTCCTGCAGCAATTCTTTCAGAGTGGGTCTGCTGACAATGAATTTTCTTAGTTTCTTAACATTTCATCTTCATTTCTAAAGGATAGCTTCATCGGACATAGATTTCTGATTAATGCATCTTTTATTTCAGCACTTAAAAAATTGTTCGCCACCTTCTTTTGGCCTCCCTGGCTTTGGTTTGTTTGTTTAAGTGAGAAATTCACAGTTACTTGAATTCTTGCTTTCTCACAAGTATTGTATTATTTGTCTTTGGCTATTGTTCAGAAAGTATTTTGTGTGTTTGTTGTTTTTTATATTATTATTTGTGTTACCGTTTCAGCTGTTTGATTATAGCTAGATATGAATTTCTTTGGGTTTTCCTTCCTTCCTCCCTCCCTCCCTCCCTCCCTCCCTCCCTCCCTCCCTCCCTCCCTCCCTCCCTCCCTCCCTTCCTTCCTATATATCTTTATTGATTTCAGAGAGAGGAAGGGAGAGGGAGAGAAACATCAATGATGAGAGTCATTGATCAGCTGCCTCTTGCACGCCCCTGACTGGGGATCTAGCCCGCAACCTGGGCATGTGCCCTGACCGGGAATCGAACCCCGATCTCCTGGATGCTAGGTTGATGCACAACCTCTGAGCCACACCCGGCCGGGCGGGTTTTACTTCTTTAGGGTTTGCTGAGTTTCTTAAACTTGGAGGTTTATATCTTTTGCCAAATATGGGAGTTTTCAGCCACTGTTTTTTTCAAATAATTTTTCTTCAGTGAACACTATCTTTATTCTAGAATCTGAGTATCTTCTGGAATTATTCCATAGGTCCCTGTGTGTTTTCTTTCTTTTCTCTTTCCCTGGCCCCTTTTTTTTCTCTCTGTTGTTTAGATTAGATACTTTTCATTGATAAAGAGTCGAGTTCCCTGATTTTCCTCTGCCACCTTCATTCTACATTTGAACTCATTCAGTGAGTTAATTTTTTTAAAAAATTTAGGTTATCTTTTTTTACTGTTCTAAAATTTCCATTTGGTTCTCCTTTATATTTGCCATTCCTTTGACACCACTGCCTAATGTTTCATTTGTTTTTACGGTGTTTGTTTTCCCTTGCCTGTTGCAGCATTTTTATAAAAAGCTGCTTAAAATCTTTATTTGCTAATTCCCACATCTTTGTCATTTTCATATTAATGGCTGTTGCTGTCTTTCACCACGTGAGTGTAGATTATCATGTGTTTTTATGCTGAGTTATTTTTTTGGCTGTGTCCTGAGCATGTTGACTGTTATGTTTTCAGACTCTGGGTCGCATTGAAATTCTATGGAAATTCTTGCTATTTTTGGTTTATCAGAGAATCGATCCAGTGGGATTCGGGCTGAGTGTGCCTGCCTCCTTCTGTGGATGCTGTTTCCGATACCAGCTCTGCTGCCAAGGCCTTGCGGTGATAGCTGGGTCTGTCGCAGGCGCGCAGCCCAGGGGCCGGCCTGGGCCCTGCCAGGGCTCTGGCTCTGCGCAGGTCACTCCCCCCAGGCTGTGCCCCCTGTTTCCCGTCACATGTAGCTCGGGGCTGAGTGCTGAGTTCACAGAAGTGCTACCCAGGATCATTGGCCCAAACCCCTCCCTCTCCAGGGCCCTCAAAACATTTTTGGTTTCCCAGGACTCCACGTTGTTGTCTGCGAGCCAGAACGCTGGCGCTTTCCCTCCCGCTCATGTCCTTCGCAACTGGGCCTGCATCTGGGGCCAAGAGGCAAGGAGACAGAGAGAAATCAGCTGGGGCTGCCCACCTCCCGGGACCACGGAGGGGGCCTCCTCCCTCAGAGTGCTGGGTGTCTCACTCTGTGTGGGTGCCGGGGGACCCTGGGGCGGGGCGGAAAGGAGCTCACCTTGGCTGGTGGGACTCCGAAATCTTGCCTCCCTCTTCAGCCCACCTGCCGCTGTGGGCCCTTCACAGGCCTCGGGGAGCTGCTCCCTGCAGCTGTGCAGCTTTACAGTTGCACTGAGGGGGAGAGGGGGGAAAAGGGGAGAGGGGGACAGTGGGAGAGGGGGAGGGAGGAGAGAGGGAGGGGGGAGAGGGGGAGAGGGGAGAGAGGGGGGGGAGGGGGACAGGGGGACAGGGGGACAGGGGGACAGGGGGACAGGGGGAGAGGGGGAGGTGTGCTCATTTCAGCGCACCCAGAACCCCAGAACCGGAACCTTATCACCCACTTAATTTTATCTTGGGAAAAGACACCCAAGATAAAATGTGCCATTTCAGCTAAACTGTACAATTTAGGGTTAAATACATTCAGAATATTGTGCAACCATCCCGGTCAATTTCGAGAACTTTTTCATCACCCTGAATGGAAAACCCAAACCTAGGAAGAAGCCTCTCCCCGTTTCTCCCCATTTCTCCCCTTTAGCCTTCTTCCAAATCCCACAGCAGCCCCTCATCTGTATGGATTTGGGCCACTTCACTTTTTATTAGTTTACAGAAATATAAGGAACGTATCACCCAGCCACCGACTTCAGATGGACAGTCCGGTGTGAGTATGTTGTCTATTTACAGAACGGTGCTTGCTTTTTAAAATATTTTGGTATAATTCCTCCCAGTGCTTTCCTCTTTCTTTTATCTGCCTTCTCTTCAATGATTGGTTTCACTGTATTTTTTAAACAAAATAGGAATCATAACATCGGTGCACCTTTGTAGCTTCTTGAAAACTAAGCAGTGCCTTGCGAGTCTAGTTCAAACCGGGGCTCTCAATGCCATCACATCAGTGAGCTAACGTTCACTGTAAATGCTCCCCTCATTACACACTGTCATAGTCACAATGTTTTGCCTTCGTAAGTAATGCTACAGTTAACTGATATGTAAATAAACGTTTGTTGTGTATCTGCTTCTGTTTATTGGGAGCTATTCTTAGAGGTGGTGTTCCTGGCTTCAAGGGTACATAACAGGGCACCCATGTATAGATTTGGGGCTCTGGCATATCCTAACTAAAAATGGTTATTTTTGTTTGAGTGATAGTAAAAAAAAAAAAAAGAGAGACTTTCCACCCAAAAAACCAAAATACACATCAAAAATCAATTCCAAAATTTTCTTACCCTTTAGTAAAAGTTTCAAAAACTTGCAATGTACTGTTCAGATGCCAGGAGTCAGGGGTGGCTTCATTGGTTCAGAAAATACTGTAAATACGCAGAATAAATCGTGCATGCAGACCTGCGCTTTATTTCAACCTAGCCGCTTGAGTGGAAGGTGGAGTCAGCCAGTCCCCGTAGAGGCAGGGTGACCATATGCTCCAGTTTGCTTTGTCATTTCCACTCCACATATGCTATCCCTGGCAAAAGCATCAACACCCCACCCACTCCTTTAACTCACATACATTTTCCTGTTGGAACGATAAATTCCATGGGCACTTTAAAGAAGCAGTTTTGATTTTTAGAAGCACGTTTCGGTAGCACGGGGATAGACGATGCGTGGCATGGCTATCACTGAAGTCTCCCTTTGGAGCTTAGGGCAGAAATCACCAATCAATCAGGGTCTCTCTGATATGAGCATTGACCTCAGAATTCTCCCCAACGCAGCCTTATGGGGACTTATTACCATCGGATCGAAGTGGGCCGTAGAATGTAACCCATTTGCCGAGGCACGTAGGTGACACGGCTGGCCTTTAACCTCAGAGCAGACGCTGTCTGGCGTCGGGCGACGATTCCCAGCCCTCCGGAGTGGGCCCTCAGGAAAGGGTGCCCCTGTTAGACGGGGCAGGAGGGATGCCATGCCAAGAGGGAGCCTCACCCTGGCAGCTTCACCTCCCACGCCCTCCCTTGGACCTTTCTCTTCATTCCCTCCAACACCGGCTCATCCTAATTTGTGTTTCCGGACCGCACAATAGAAAAATGCCAAGGGAAGCTCAGGCATCCTAAAGAGAAAACAATATTTAGTTCTAATGAAAAAATTAAAGACGTAATTAATTAATTCTGGGCCTGCTTTAAGCCGAGCGATTAGACGAATCTAATTAGAAGAACAGGGAACTTCCTTTCCCCCCTTTCATGTTGCGTTGATGCAGAACCTTCTGATTTGCACCCCTCTTTTCCGTTTCTTTGTAGGTTTCCCGACAGCAGATGAATTGTGAAAGAGAGCAGCTAAGGGTAGGTGCATCCGCCTGCAAATGCTTCCTGCTTCGCGTCTGTGAGATAAGCAAAAATTTCCTTGTCTCTCCCAAGGCACCGGGTTCTAAATAGCGGGCTTCGTCTTAAGACTGGTAGAGTTGAAAATATTTATCCCAGCTAATTTGCTATTGATTGAGCTGGTAAATACAGTATATCTTCTTTTGAAGTGCCATTATAGTAAGTATGGATTTTTTGATTTAGATTCAGCAATAAATACTTCTCTCCTGGAATCTGTTTGACATCATTGGACTCTTTTTATGTACAACACGAGGCCTAAGTAATAACAAAGGTCAAAAGGATGCCTTGCTGCCTCCTTGATGTGAATCCCAGGCTGTTTGCTGAGTGGCTAAAATGCTCTCTTGCTGTTAACTGGGGTGGGGGAGCTACGCACATGTGAAGGGCATTTTCTAGGAGGATGCATGTCCCACGCAGACCTTTTCGTTTCATGGCATTCGTGTATAAGGGAGAGGGAGACGGATTTTTAAACCTCCTATGTGATTTACCTTCTTAAAAATGAAACTCTCTCAACGCTCAAGCATGATCGATGCAAAACGCGTTCCCGAGGTGGGGAGAGAGGATGGTTTGCTTATGAATGGAGCTCGGTGACTTTGTTCCGCTTCCACGGCGTCCTGGTTGATCGCCTTCTTGGCATGGGTGTGGTATTTTAAGAAATATCAAAATAGGCTCCCCTCCTTGGTGCGCGTTTTTAAAAGGCACTCATGTTTCGGATGGATGAGTTTGAAGTCATAATTGTCCTATCTTTAACATCCCAGGAGGAAGTTGGCACTTTGTACCGGACAATATGCCTTATAATCCTGTTTCCACATTATTATAAAAATAGGAGGAACTGGCTGCTTTTAAAATAACAGCAGTGCAGTTTGGGGTCGGAGGAACCATGGTGCTCAAAGGGACCCAATAAAGGAGGAAAACCCATTCAGTGTTTCCCTTGTCGCTGATGTGTTCGCTGCCTCGTAGCTTGGCCACTGGTGCAGTGACTGTGACTGTTCGGAGCGCTCACTTAATGCCGGTCCTGGGTGGCAATGATTTGTAGAGGCCTTTCCACCTTACGGTTGCTTTTGGCATCAGCGTTGTTAAATCCTCTGGGTCACAAACAGCAGAATGCAGTTGTATGGAACTGAGGAAGCGACTTGATGTTTTTTCTTCTTGTGTGCATATTTATTTTCCGTGGTCTCCCAGCACGGCCCTCTCTACTAACCTCTCATCTCTACCCACTTTGCTCCTAAGCAGCTGCGCCTGCATGAGTCGTGGCTCCTCCATGAGCGGCCCTCACGGTGTTTTAAGCTTTCCTGAGCTCTCTCGTTGCTTTTCCCCTGCCGTCAGAATTACTGGCTCATCCTGGTAAATAATGTATGGCAACTTCAGATTTCTCTTCCTGTTCAGATGGGGCCGACGGCCGGCACTAGGTCAGAGCTAGACAGAAAGGGATGGGTGCTTTTGTCTCCAGGCGTCCCTGACAGGTTCATCGGCGTTAAGATAGTGTCGAAATCTCTACGGCAAAGGAGACTCGGCTGGCAAACGAAGGACAGAGAGGCAGTGAAGTGCTCGTGTGCATGTGAGGGTTTATTGTTTTGCGCCGATGGGGACATTGTCAACCGGCGGGTGTGGTTTAGGAGAAAGAATGGAGCCTTTCCCACGACGTGAAATAAATTCAAGTGGTGGTTTCATATAATGGGTCATATAGTTTAGTGCAAAGGGCGACTCCCGTAGCCCCGTATGAGACCATTTCTACTGGCACGAACTGGTGTTTTATTTGTGCTGCTGCTGCAGTCTTTGTGTTGTTGTTTTTTAAATCTTAAACTAATTTATGTTTTGAAAAGATAGATGACACATTTAAATCAATGGAATACAGATTTATGTGGCTCAAAATTTAAATGCTACGAAAGGGAACGCAGTGAGGGTTTCCCCTTCCATTCACTTGAGCTTTAGGCCTCCAGTTCCTTCCTGGGAGACACCAATGTTGTGATACGTTGTCTCTCTTTTGACACCTGTGTCTCATCTGTGGGTATTTTCTCTGTTCCCTCCTTTCTTGTCCTCTGTCTCTCTTTCTCTTGAATCTCCTGACTTTCTTTCCTCCCTTCTCTTCTCCCTCCTTTGTGTTTTAAGGATACCTTTTTTTGGTGGGGGGCAGATTGGAAGAAATTTGGTTCTGATCTAAATTGCTAATACCTGGCCACCTCAATGAAATGTATTTTCCTTAATCTCGTTATATTTTTCTTAGAAAGAGAGACACTAGGAGAAGAGTAGGTATCTGTGTAGTTATCAATATCATTGAAGGGCATCTGCCTGCCAGCCACACTTCTTAAAATAGGTTTTAAATGCAGCAATCAAACTGCATTTCCTGGTTTGCTACAAGGTGATTGGACCATGGCCATGTTGCCGAGCTTATATTCCTTCATTAGTATATTCTGTTAGGTTGTCCGAATTCAGGGATAGAAGGGGGTACTTGTACAAGGTATCCCTTTTTCACGGCCTCCTGCAAACATAAAAGGATGCAGAAAGATACAACTGCTCCTGCCTGTTTTGCGCAGGTGGGAGCTACGTAGGGATCGGCATATCCAAGACATGTCCTTCAGCTCTCCTTTCTTTTTCTCACCAACCCCAAATTAATTTTTCCAAAATGGACTCTGTGAGGTATTTCTTCTATTATGAAGTCTAAAGTGTTATTCTCTGATAAATTAATTTTTTTAGGAAATGCAAAGTTAAAGAAAGTCAAACTTTTTTTAATGCAGGACTTCTCAGAGCCTTTAATGTGCAAAAGCGAAATGCAAAGAGACGGGTATAATGCACAATTTCCTGCAAACACATCTGATCACGGAACATTTTTGGATGCAGAACACACTCTGTGAAACACTCTTGAAAATTTTATCAGTTTTTTAAAATTTATTTTTGAGTTAGAATGATATGGTCTGCAAGTTATAGAAAAGCTAAACGTTATTTAAAAAATAAAAGCATTTCATCGCCTCCCTGTTCCAAGTTGATTCAGTGAATTTTTGGTAGCCAGGCAGTGGTTTGGAATCTTTGTGCTTCCCTTGGACTCTCTTTCCTTCTTCCAAGATGAAGAATCATCACTTGGGGACATGAGGACACTCTCAGCAGGAGAGATGGGGAAGGTTTTTCTCTGGAAAATCATCCCCAGAAGCCTTCCCTGCAAATTTTCTCTTCTATTTCATTAGCCAAACCCTACGCCAATCACTCCCACTGACTTGGGATCTCAGTGATTGGCTATAGCAGCCATAATTCATCCCCAGGGACAGGCACATTGTCACATGAACTAAAACAAGATTTGCTTACACTGGAAGAAGAGGGGAATGTCTTTGGTGGAGTTGCCCAATAGAGCAACAGAAGGCACCCACATGGGCCCTCTGTGTCACTCATGGTGTTGGTATCCAGCCAACTCATTTACTCGGTCCCTTCCTCCTACATGGTTGACTGTGGGGACCACATAGAAAGCCTGAGCAAGTGCTTGAACTCCGGCTGTGAATTTGCAATAGATGTTTCCTCTGCCAATTTCATCTCTCACAGATCACATCTACCGAGCCTAACTGACTCTTTACCCGGCTTGGCACTCTCTCTGTATTTTTTTCCTTCTGTTGTTTGGCGTCATCCTGGATGCAATCTTTGCTGATTTCCTCTCAGCCTCCAGAATGGACAGCAGACATGACACATCTCACGGCAGTACCCACCTCGGGCCCAGAGACACTGTCCAGGAGCTTCCTGGCGCCTACCCTTTCCAAGAGAAGAGCGTCAGCCCGTTACTCCTAACAATGATTCACCCTTCTCAGAAGGCTGTGGGGATTGCTCACGTTCTCGATGAGCAAACCACAGCACAGGAAAAAAAAAAACCCTGCTCATTTCTCCATCCAAGTTTTCTCAATCTACAGTAGGGTGAGCCTTCTTCTGAGCTTACATTTGAAATTGTTCCTGGATCCCGTTGGAGAGGTAGTCCTTAGGGCTCACCGTGAAGTCTGTGCATTAAGTGCTTCTGACTCTATGGGCTGTATTTACCAGTTTGCCCCAAGATCACTGCTGACAGGTGGGGGCAGTGCTAGTTGTACAGTTGCCATAACCCAACCATCAACATTGACCTCTCTGGCATCTGGAACTGATAAATGGACAAATAAACAAGTAAGAGAGAAATTGCATGACCTCAGAAGCCCTTGTCTCCCTCAGCAGTCTACCAATTGGAAAGCTTGCGTGCTTAGAGGGTAGGGGATCCAATGACCACTTTTATTAGTAGTGCTATAAAATATCTGATTACAAAAGGATCGTTTGTGCTGTGAGTGTCAGATATTAGTTTGGAGGCTGTTTAGCAGCTTTGACCAGACCACTGCTACGACTAAGCAGGCAAAGGCTTGGCTCTCAGGTGGGTTAGAATCGGCTCAGGGACCGAAATCCTCATCAACAATGTGGCACATGGATCCCACAGGAGTCCACATAGTGTGAGGGGCAGTCAGAGGTGGTCAGGAGTTCTGGTTGTAGATTCAGGTCCGTGTCTTTGTTCTAAATGCCACCTAGTTTCCCAAAGTTTCAGTTTCCCAATGTCCAAAATGGGGACATTTTTCTCATAGGATTGTTGATTGGATGAGATGACTTACATAAACACTTCTAAAAAATGTATGCTCAGGTTCTGCAGCGTGCACTGTTGTTCACACGGCATTACCCGCCCTCCCCCGTGGCTCAGTCCTCTCCCCTGGGGGCGTGCCAGGCCAGGCAAGACACACACGCAGGACCTGTGGTTCCCACCCAACTCCCACACTCAAAGGCAACTTCAAAAGCAGGTTCTGTAGTTGATGGTGGTGGTGTCCTCAGAAAAAAAAAAAAAACAAAAACCTGCCTCTCCCTTAGTTAAGCAAATAATGACTGATTCGGGCTAGCCTAAGCAGAAAAGGCAGGCAACCAGGCCTCCCGAGGAGCTTAGACTCGGAGAGCTGTCGGCAGAGGTAGCTCTTCCTTGCCTCTCGTCTTTGTTTCCCCTTGTGAGTCCGCTCTAGATTTATTCTTCTGGAAAAGGCTTTTTTTTGATCACGTCTGTGCACACGGCCCCTTGCGGCCCCTAAGATTCAGGCTGCATCAGTCCTGCAGGGGTTAGGGGCTACCTTAATGCATCCTGATTACAGATTCCTGGAAAGGGATCTGATGGGCCCACCCTGGGTCAGTGGTTCTTTCTGGCCAGTCAGCTGTGTCCAGGGAAGCAGTTGAAATGAGCCTAGTTGCCCAGAGCCAACTATTGAGAGAAGACCCGATTATCAGAGCCACCGCCAGCTGAGTAAATGTCCCCAAGGATGTCTCTGTACTCTCCCAACCTGAGCTCAGAACTGAGCAAAGGATCCTGGGAATCGGGTGTGCTACACCCTACCTGGTGCAGCTCAGCATTTCCCAAAGTGCAAGACAGGGACCCTGTGTGGTCCCCACAGCTTTCAGGAGGTTAACATCAAGTCTGAAGAAAGGGTGGGTCACCTGGCAGGTTATTCCCCTTCCAATTCTTTCCCAATTATTTTTATGCCAACAAGAAGCTCTCAGTTTAGAATAAAGCCTCTTTAACAAATCTCTAACAGTGTCTGAGCTCTCAGGTTAACTGAATGGGAGTGTGCCTCAGGCTTAGAGCCTGCAGCAGCCGAAGCATCTATCTAGACTTAAGAGACATTGTTTGCGAAGCGCAGTTAAGAGGAAGGGGCCTGGAGCTAGGCCTTCTGAGACCAAATCTCGACTCTGCAGTTGTGCTTGTGTGGCTACTTCAATGCTCTGTGCCTTGGTTTCTCCTTTGTATAATGGAGGTAATAATTGGAAGTATTTCAGAAGTTGTGTGTGTGTGCGTATGCGAACCAAGATGAAAATAATTAATGTATATGAGGTTCTTAGAACAGCAGCTGGTGTAGAAAAGGGTTTTAATAATTGTTAGCTATTAATGTGTTTTTTCCCCATTAACTTTTATTTATGACTACTGAAACTTGTTTTCCACTTATAGTGGCAACACAGTTTCCTTGGCAAACACTTCTATTCAGGTTAAAGATGAGCTGCTTTAAAGATACTTATTAACTGCATAATGCTACAGGTCGCCCGCAGTTATGACAAAAATCGCGACGCTGGCATGCAAACGACTGAAGTTTTAGAAACGCTGAGATGCGGGTGCCAGCATGTGAAGGAGGTTGTAGAGCAGATCTGCATTATCAATATTTAATTTGCCAGTTAGAGCAAGTTTCTCATTTCTGCTACATACGAGAGTGATGCGGATTGCAGAATGCAGACTGCTAAAGACCATCTTGGCTTAAACTCATTGCCTCATCCAGGCATCAGATAATGAAACGTCCCCACTGCCTTGGGAATGAGATCTCCGAATCTGAGATACCTTCCCCAGCCTCCCGTCACCCCACCCTTCAATGCCCAACCCTTTCTGGAGGCCCTTAGGACAGCAGGGAGAGAAATGTAAGCCCCAGTCCTTGGTAAGACCTCATATGTTTTGTGGACTATTGTTTTAGGATGTAGGAATTCCTGCCATAAGCCTTTTTTTTAAAAAAAATATGTTTTTATTGATTTTAGAGAGATAGGAAAGAGAGGGAGAGAGAGAGATAGAAACATCGGTGATAAGAGAGTCATTGATCAACTGCCTCCTGGACGCCCCCTACTGGGGACTGAGACCAAAACCTCCAGCATGTGCCCTGACTGGGAACTGAACCCGTGACCTCTTGGTTCATGGGTTGACACTCAACTTCTGAGCCACACCAGCCAGGCCCTGTCATAGTTCCTTACCATGAACCCTATGCCAGTCACTGGGCTAGATGGTGGCGATATATTGGTATATGAAAGTGTACATGGTCCCTGTTCTCTTATACCTTACAGGCCAGTGGAGAAAATACTCACTTGTCAAATAATCATGACAAAATTCTACATGTGAAACTGATCAGCATCTGAAACGGAAGATGCTATGGGGAAGGACGTGAATGGAAGGAGCTTACCTAACCGGCCTCCACTTATCAAATTCACCAGGTTAACACACACTGTCCAGCCCTTTTATAAAGCATATTGGCAGATGCCCAGTGCATCCTGTGAAGTGGCCGCTTGCTGCAGCCTTACATTTGCCTTCTCTCCTTGAGGTGTCTGCTTGCCAAGACTCAATGGTACTTAGGCCCAGGCCTGCTCCTGCCAGCTGCACTTATGGTTGTAATTACATTATTTAGTGGAATATTGTGGAAACTGATGAAAAACGAGCACAGTGAGAAAAAGAGCTGTTTCCATGAAAGCAAAGTTGATGCTTTGGAAGCATCCTAATGAAAGCAGACCTCAAAAATTATTTTGATTCGTTGTGAGTGAGAGGACCTTAAAATGTTAGTGGAAAAAAGAAATATGGAAAAAGATATAATGTTTCAGATATATCTTGAAATTCTCACTCCACTTTAACTAAAACCAGGACTGGGAGCACAGATCAGAGGTCGGCAAACTTTTTCTATAAAGGGCCAGATAATGACTGTTTTAGGCCTCACAGGCCATATGGTCTCTCCTGCAATCAGTGAACACTGCCATTCTAGAGCTCGTCCAGTCAGAGACAAATGAGTGAGCAAGGCTGTGTTCCAATAAAACTTTATTTACAAGAACAGGCAGTGGGTCAGATTTGTTCCCTGGACTGTAGTGGGCCGATCTCTACTGGAGACTCTGAAATGTCAGTGAGGTTTGCATGGGAAGGAAGATGAAGAATTTCAATCAAAGATCACTCAAAGAAAAAGCCTTGGACTCACATCAAAGAACAACAGAGCCCAACCGGGCGGCATGGCTCAGCAGTTGAACGTCGACCTAGGATCCAGGCTTTCGGGGTTCGATTCCCGGTCAGGGCACATGCCCGGGTTGTGGGCTCGATCAATGACTTTCTCATCATTGATGTTTCTATCTATCTCTCTCTCTCCTTCTCCTGTCCTCTCTCTGAAATCAAAGATATATTAAAAAAAAAAACAACACAGAAATAATGCACATTAATATATTTTATATTAAAAGAAGTGAGATATCTCTGTATCACTGTAAAATTATTCCTTGCTTTAAAGATATTCCAAAGAGCTATCTTCTCCCATCCCTAAATGCAATGGCTTCTAAAGTATAGATAGTTAATACAAAGGGTGTGAAATACAAAATGAAAGTGTATTTATTTATACATGACGATCCTAATGGCTTAGAACCCTGTCTTCCTCCAGATCCCCCAGCAAGCAATTTCCGGGACTCCCTAAAGGGGGCGACATTTTTTACACAGGCACATATCTCCGCACTTGTCTCCCGCGAACTGTGGTTCAGCTGCTCCAGAATACTGTTTTCTGAAGAAATGTCCAGTAACTTGCTTGTCTAGATTGTTCTGTCCTCAGAACCAGTTGGTTGTCAAGCATGAACACTGCCCTCTGTATTAACTAACATCCCAAATGCTCAGCCAGAGTTAGAATTTAGTGATCAGCAAAGCTCTGCTGGATGCTCAGGAGGCAGAGAAACCCAGGGTGCGTGGGACTCAAAGACAGGCCCCTCGGGGTACAGGTCTCGGAGTCCCACCCTCCGTGTCCCTGCTCAGCTCCTTGCAGGTTCCACGTGTATTCCTGTGCATGCCCACGCGAGGAAAAACAAACCGATCGGCGCTTGCCTTAATCTTACATAACTAATGGTTTATCTTAGTGATTTTCTTCAACAAAAGGGAGTTTATCCCACTGTAATTAGCTCTCCGCGTGTGGAAACTGCAGAAACGCAGACCATCAGAATCCTCTCCAAGGACAGCTCCCCTGCTAAGCTGAGAAATCCGCAAATGCATAGGAAGGTTTTGAAAGAACGCCGTCTTCACCAGCCCTGGCATTTCACACTCTTCTTTACAGCTCTCGCGTGCGCCCCGATGTTTTCAAGGCTGTTAAGTTGATGAGCGTGACCGAGGAGGGGTCAAGAAACCAGCCAACCTGTTACAGATTTTCATTTCCCCACACCGACTGGGAGGCCGGGTTACATAAAGAAGCGTCCAGGTCGCCGCCTCCCTGATCTTGGACGCCGAGTCCTGCAACTCACATGCATGTTAATTCCCTGCCCTCCTTTGAGTCCCCCCACTCCTCCCCCCAACCGGGTAGTTTCACACTTTCTCTGGGGATCACGTCCCTTATCCCATTGAGGACACTTGGCCTTGGATTCATTCTTCCTTCCCCTTGCTTTCATTTTAGCCCATTATCCTGAGTCATCACCCCCCTTCCCAGGGCAAATCTGTCCCATTTCTGGTTTTATCATTAAATCGGTATCATTCAGCTTCAAGCAAAACCGCTAATAATGCTGACATTTCAATTTGTCATAGCCGCTCCTCATTTCTGTGACTGATGCCTCAGCGAGGACTTATCTTCCTGCTCTGTTCTTCGGAGATCTAAATACCAATCCAGGAAAAAAAGAAAAATTAAAAAAAAAAGCCAATTCAATAGGATAGGGGAGTGGAGCAAGAAGCAGATGAATAGGCATTCTGTAGTTTCCTTTACTTGGGGACAGAGGAAGGCAGACCTCATGGCGACGACAAGGCCTCCTACCCCCTTCCTTGCCCGAGAGAGCCCTGGTTCAGGCCGGGTGTGTAGTGTGGGTGGGAGGCACACGCTTGCTTTTTGTGGGCAGTCAGCAAACTCTCCTACCCTGAGCTAGCAGCGCTCCATTGTCCTTTTGGGGCTAATGCTCTGCTCTCCTGTGTTTAATCTTGGAGAGACAATTAATCAAGCCAAGGGCTCTAGATGCAGCCAAGACAGGCCAATAGGATTCTCTCTCCTGAGACTTTGGAAGTTGTCTCGTTCCTTTCGGGCTGTTACAACAAATTACCACACGCTGCGTGGCTTATAAACAGTGGAGATGTATTTCTCACAGTTCTGGAGGCTCGAAAGTGTGAGATCAGGGTGCCGGCGGCCTGGTTGGTGAGTGTGCTCTTCACAGTTGCAGTCCTTTCATTGTCCTCACATGGGGGAGGAATGAGGGAGCTCTGGGGGTATCTCTTATAAGCAGAAAGAATCCCACTCCTGAGGGCTGCACCCTCTTGACCTCATCACCTCCCATAGGGGCTACCTCCCGACACCATCACATCAGGGGTTAGGATTTCAATATATGAATTTGGGAAGACACACTCATTTAATCCACAGCAGATGTTGAGTGCTGGGGTGCACAATAGGAACATAAATGATAAAAAGCTGGTGTTGATTCCTTTCAGTGGTGACATCCTGGGAAGACTGAATGAGGAGGTGGTTCCTGGGGCTAGACCCGGCTCCACCCTGATTCCCCTCTTTACAGTTAAACCTGGTTACCCCTCTCTCCCTTGAGGGATCTAGTATCCTCCCGGTGATCAAAGAATCCTTATTGGTGAGCTGGGTAATATGCTAAACTCCAGAGAATTGCAGAGCGAAATGTGTCTAAAGGTTTGCTAAAAACCATCTCTTGTATTATTTCCCCAAATGCTTCCCTGATGCATCTGTGTGTTGGCAGACAACGGGAGGGAAACTATTAGCTTATGCCACACACAGGGCTGGATGTTTTACCTACATTTGCTCAGTTTCTTTAGTCATCATGAGCCTGGGAGGCATGAGGACAGAGGTCTGTGTTTCAGGGTAATCGGGGCCCTTTCCTTCCCTGCACAAGTAAGACAGTCTCCCTGTCAGTCTCAAGGAGGCACCCAGGTCCCTGCAGGTAGAGGAGGGGTGTTGTAAGTTCATCACACATCATCTAGTCAGTGCTTTCCACAGTACCTTCCAAAGGCCAACTGGAGTGTTTATGAAAAGTGACATTTTCTCAGCCTTAGCTGATAAAACTTTTGGATGTTCTAGCCTTAGCCTGGAGATACTGAATGATCCTATTGTTATAGGCTGAATTGGGTCTCCCCAAATTTGTATGTTAAAGTCCTGACTCCTGGTATCTCAGAAATGACAGTATTTGGAGACAAGGCCTTTGAAGAGGCCATTAAGGCAACATGAGGTCATATGGTTGTCCCTAAACAAATATGACTGGTGTCTTTATAAAAAGAGGTGATTCAGATACAGACACACCCAGAAGGGAGACCACATGAGGACACAGGGAAAAGATGTCCATCTTCAAGTCAAGAGAAGATACCTCAGAAGAAAACAATCCTGCCGACACCTTCATTTCAGCATCCAAAATTGTGAGACAATACCTTTCTGTTGTTTAAGGAACACATGGAGAATCTATAACAGGCGCTCCATGAAGGAGGCGCTCCTGTGTCCATGTCTCTGAGATTTGCACTCCCCCTAACTTTTCCTAAAACCCAGAGGGTGGTCTTGGAAGCTAAATTTAAAGAGAGCCTTTCTAGGCAGCCAAAATGAATAGATCGGAGCTGGTATTCACGTTGAAATCTGTTTGTATTATTTTTTCTATTGCTGTCCCAAATGAATTACCAAGAAGTAGTGGTTTACACAGCACAATTTATTTCCTTGCAGTTCTTGGGTCTGAAGTCTAACATGGGTCTCATCGGGTTGCAATCAAGGTGCTGTGCTCTACCGGAGGCTTTAGGGGAGAAACTATTTCTTTGCTTGTTCCTATTGTTGGCAGAAGTTGATTCTCTACAGTTGTGGAAATATCTCCACTGCCTTGCTGGCTGTGAGCTGAGGCCACTATACTCCTTAGCTCGAGTCTTCTATCTTCAAAGCCAGCCATGGAGGATTGAGTGTGTATCGTGGGTCTAATTCTTCGTCTTCTTTTAAGAGTTCATGTGATTACTTGGTGTCCATCCAGATACCCCAAGATAATCTCCCTATTTTAAGGCCCATAAAGTTAATTCTATCTGCAAAAGCTGATTTGCTAGGTAACATAACATGCACAGGTTTAGCACCAGTGGACAAAGCTCCCATGGTCCCAAACCCCACCGTCACACTATTCATGTACTATCCCTACTCTAAGAGGACTGATTTTACCTGTGCATCTGCACACTGCATATGTTCGCTCTATGATCTGGGATTAGCTACCTCCATCTTTATGCAGAATTTCCAAAATCAGAGGCCAGAGCATCTGCAACCCCCGTCTAAGGTAGCCCAGGGTCATCGGCGGCACAGGATCCTCCTGTGTCTGCCTTCGGAGCCTCTTCTTTCACAGTTCCCATTGGTGTTTGGTGCTTCCTCAGTTAGGTCCAGCAATGACAAATACGTATGTGGGGATATATGACTTTAAAAGCACTGACCCTTTACTAATATTTTATTATCTACCTGTTCTGTTGATCTCTACTGACAAAGTTAATAAAGTAGAAAATGAAAATGTAAAAATTATTTAAACAATTATATATATAGGTTACCCAAGTGTTAAATAAAACACATGAACGAATGAATGATTCCAAAGGCCCCTGAGAATGTCTGTAGCAGATGTTTTTGGAGCCCTGACTTTTCCTCTCATCACCCACCTCTATGTGCCAAAGATGGCCTACTGAGAACAGTGATGAACCTCTTTTTAGGGGTTTATTTTTCTGGCTCTGAGATGCATCCCACTCATATCCAGAGCCATCCAGAAGCTTTAACACCCCTGGGGGAAGGACTCAGCTCGGATGGACAGGGATTTGGGGGACCAGTACACTAGCTTCTTCACCTTTGGGTGGGGTAACTCTGAGGTGCGTCCTACGCCATCTCCCCGAGTTCCACCAAAGGATTCAATGCCAGTTCCCCATAGTGGTCACTTGCATGTTAACAAGCTTCCTCCCATTCCATGTCTCATGTTTCCATTCCTCTGAAGATGTTTCCTTAGGTCAAATGTACCATTAGCATTTGCATCTACCCCAGTTCTGCTTCTGGGGAGACCACACTGAAACAGCACCATCACCGTAGTAGAGACACCGTAGCTTCGCAGTTCCTCCTGCAAGGTTTTCTGAACCTTAGATCTTTCATCAAGCAGGCCTTTATGTGATCATCTGTTTTCCCAGCCCTCTCTTTTTCTTCGCCTTTATAATACATCACTGCTATTCTTGAAGGGAGTCTTGGATTATTGAAGAAATTTGAAAGTAGAAGCTTGATCTTCCCAACAGCTGGGAAACTTGTGTTGAACTGACAAGGTAATTGGGGCAGGACAATGTCCTGTTCACATATGAGGAGACCGATGCATTTGCTGCTACAGTGAGGAAGCCTGTATTTGCTCTGACGTGATTTCTAATTTACAGGTGCTTTTAGGAATGTGGAAACCTTGCTGGGTAGAAGGTGTGGAGTCATGATTTCTGAAAGCTTGTCTGCCTAGGATATGTGCACAGAGTACTCTGCTGATAAGGACTGAGAGATTTAAATATTTCTGGCAATTTTTAGTGCTGTTCTCAATGGCTATATACCTTGATCTTGATTGCAGATGTAGTTTGACATATTTGAGCCAAAGGCATGTTTTTATAGGTATCTGAATTAAACATAGATGGTTTTCAAGAGAGCCGAGTTTACACTTAAGTGGTTTTGATTAACCTGGTTTTGCTTATTTGCTCCTAAATATTCTAGAGCAGAGCCACCTCCCTTTGCATAAAGTGTTTTGGGAGCACAGCCCTCGGAAACATAATTTCTGAAGTAGCCAAGAGCATCACGCCCAGAATATTTCTCCAAAGTTGCCTCAAACTAAAGATTTGAGATTTAGCCATTTGCCATGCTCAGCTACTCAGGTGGTGCAGATTGGAAAATCGCAATCTAACTGTATAAACACCAGAATGATCAAGGTCGGCAAAAAGCAGAGCTGATGAGATTGGGGTTGGGGGCAGGAGGCGGTTCAGGAACCAGGGAGCAGGATTCAGCTCGGGATTTGGGAAAATTTTAGCGCATGCAGTTGTGCCCAGAGTGGCATGTCGTCAGGTTTCCCTCTGGCTAAGCTTCCCATTGAGAGACATGAACTCCCAGTCAACTGGCTGGCCCTCCGTGAGCATGAAAAATGTGAGTCCCGTGTGACTGGACATATTGTAGGTTCTTCTCAAGCTAAGCTAATGCTTCCATCCCTAGAAATATTGGTTCTTTGGCATCACAGAGCAATTGTTATTCTTAAGCTTGCCCTGAGCATCTGGGAAACACCACTAGGAAAGTAGATATCTTACTTTTAAGGTGAAGTAAGTCAACATTTGCCTTTAAGGGCCATGAAGTCTGCTAGATAGAACTGAACAATAGACTTGAAGAATGGAAAAGGGGAAAGTATTGAAAAATAATTGAACAAAGTCTCAGTGATCTGTGGGAACTATCAAGCCTTTAAATCCATGCAATTGGAGTTTGAAATGGAGAGGAGAGACAGAAAATGGGACAGGAAAACATTTGAGGAAATAAAGGCCAAAAGGTTGACAGATTTGGTTAAAACATCCACCTGTCCCCCCCGAGAATACAGGAAAGGGCAAACAGTCTAAATACAAAGAAACAGCATTCCTAGGGACTTCATAAAGAAACTGCTCAAAACCGAAGCTGTCCAGAGCGCATCTGCTTTTGGAAGGAAGATCTGTATCTGACTACTGTCCCCTCTGCCACCTGAGTGTAGGCGACTCAGACCCAGAAAGCCATCTCCCAGGGAAATATTGTGCACACTTCTGGGATTGGAAATGGTGAGAGTGGGAAAGGGGAGGACTCATTGATAGCAGGGTCAGAAGGAAGTCAAAGAGAGAGAATTAAAACAAAAGAGGCAAAGGGACTCACCAAAGTGAAGAGGGGACTTAGGGCAGACTCACTCCGTGGGGGTGAAGATGTAGTTCCAACGTTATTGAAAGCGTATCGCTGATAAGGCTGAAGCTGTCAGGTTGGTCTCACTACAGAGGGTTCTTTTTTTATTGATTGGTTTTTAGAGAGAGAGAAGAAGTGAGGGAGAGAGGGAGAAACATCCATTTGTTGCTCCATTTATTTATGCATTCATTAGCTGCTTCCTGTATGTGCCTGACAGGGGAATCGAACCCACGACCTTGGCATATTGGGGTGACACTCTAACCAACAGAGCTGCCTGGCCAGGGCAAGATAATCCTGTTGTGCAAGCGCAGACGGCAGTGATCTTGCAGGAGTGAGGAGTAGTTGGGATTCCCTAAATAGTGGGAACAGTTGTAGCCTAACTCTCTCCCGGACACACCAACAGGAAAAGTATTCCAGTGCTCTGTGAACACCCAAGTTTTAAAATGTTAATGGTTATTAGTTTTAGTTAACAGTTTTTAATAAAGTGCTGAAGGTTGCCAAAGAGAACTCTACAAGAGGGCTGTGGAAGTGGAAAACTTTTGGCGGTTGTGTTCCTTAGGGACAATTTTTTTTTTTTGAGAATGCATATGATTGAAAAAAATAGTTTCTATCTAATACTTAAAAAGCTGAAGGTTTTACATAAATACCCAATTTTTTTGGCTTCTTTTTAAGGACCAAAATTTCAAAAAAATAATAAAATAAAATAAAAATCCAGAAAATGTGGGCTTGAATTTCTACATGAAAATAATTTGTTGAAACTAAAAAACAGTTGCTTCATTTAGACAATGTGCATACTATAGTTTGCCAGTTTCTATTTATCTTCACGCTTATGCTGTGTGTTTTTTTGTTGTTAGTGGTGAGAGTTAACTGCAGTCTTTGTTAAAAATGGAAAAATAATATAGAAGTCACCTGGCCCATAAAATATAGGATATGCCAAATCTCTTTGTGGAAATGTAGAATATTTTCAAATGTTTAATATGCAAAAACTATGCTACATACCCTGCCAATTACACTCAAATGTACCAACTGTGTAACCCCCCTGAAAATATTTAAATTTCTTCAAATGCTCACAGTAGAAGTAACACAGAGACAGTGTAAACATTTCTAGATGCCACTTTCCCTTGCCAACCAAGACGCACACTTGTAGCAGTGTGTGGTACAGCTTATAGATTCATCACTTAAAGGTCCCATTCCAATATCATGGTTAATATGCCCACTCCTAATCCTCCAGTGAGCCCTGGGAATGATAGCTTTGTTGAGCTTAAGTCCTCTCACCTTTCTTGAGACCAGAAAACAGGCCCCTGATTTTTGCCTTAGTTAAACATTTACTGTTTGAACAATTTTCTAACATTGCATTTCTAGAACAGCTTGGAAGTGTGCACTCTTAGTAGGTATGGGTGGGAGGCGTGGGCCAGACATCGTTCTGATCTGGGAGCAGGGCCATTTAGTGGAGAAGACCCCCGGAGGTTTGCCTTGCACAGACTTCTGACCCAGCCATACTCTTCTGTCCAGAAATCTCTTCAATGCCTGTGGATTTTTAGCTTTGGGGGAATTTTTCCCCTAAGCAAGCAGCTTTCAGTGGCACACATGGCTCCCCGATCAGGCTAGTCTTCCTTCAGACAATCCACGAGGGCGCATCTTGGCATCAGTGGGCAAAGTAGCATCGGTCCAATAGCTTCAGAAACTATCAGTGATCTTTATGTTTAACTGACCAAAGTAAATGCTGTGTTGCAAACAGCAATGAGTTTTATGTGATGAATTTCCTTAAGAAAGCCAAAATGAGAAATTTAGGTTCATGGAGGCGGCAAAGCCAGTGCATTTATTAGCATTGGGTTGAAAGTCTCAAAGATTAATCTGTGAATAACTGTGCCATTTGTAACCTCATAAACACAGACTAATGGGGAGATGGTGCGGTGGGATGCGAGTGTTTGCAACCTGTCATCGCGTGAGTGCCTGGATCAGATTTGCTGCCAAGTTCCTCTGCAAATATTCAGTATCGTGTTTGCGTCTCCTTGTTATAATTTGTACTGTATTAGTAGCGTCTTACCATATTAGCGATGTCGAAATGTTTTCAAAATTATATCTCTTGGGCGGATGGAAATGGAATGTTCTGAGGTGGTACGAGTATTAGTCATATTAAACTTGCCCTGTTAGCAGCTTTCCTTTGAACTGATACTTAAATGAGGTTTTAATATAAACAAAATGTACTTTTGAAATGTGCTTCCAGCTACAACCGATTTCTCCCAGTCCATTAGCCACTTTGCATCCCTTTTAAGAAACTTGAGATTGTGGGTTTGAGGAGCCAAAGTGTTTGCTCAACTCATTAAGTCAAGCAGGGAGGCAGTGAAGGCAGGGCTGTGGTGTTTCCTAGGGGACACAGGGCCCCCGCACTTGCAGCACAGGCCCGCCCGCTGCTCCTGGCCCAGGCCTGCACCCTTTGAGAGTTTCTTGCCTGTAGCTCCCTGAACCACTTCACACTCCTTCCCTGTGACTCGGGCAGGGGGTTGGTAACTGCAGTTTCTGCTTTGACATCTATACTCTCTTTGGATATCAACAATCACAGATTTCTTGCAAAAAATGGGGGGAAGGAGCACTGAACTGTTGAAACACCTAATGTCCTGCTACACAGGGTTTTAAGGTATCAGCGAGGCTGGTTTGGGAATCACCCTAGGAAGTGGCCTAATCCAGGTGTGGTTTGACTCTGGGAAGTGGCTCTTTCACCAACAACATGGACATCCTTGTTAATGTCCCCATAAGGAGACAGTGTATCAGTATGTGCTCTAGGGCTGTCTTAACAACATATAGGGACTGGGTGTATTAAAGCCACAGATATTTGTTGTCTCACAGTTCTGGGTCCAGGTCTGAAATCCAGGTGTCAGCAGGCCCACGCACTCAGCTCCAGGGAGAGTCCCTCCCTGCCTCTCCGAGCTCCCAGCATGTGCCCCCATTCTTTGGCCTTCCTTGGTTTGTGGATGCATCACGGCAGTCAGATGACCATCTTCAAGCTGTGTGTCTCCACATTATGCATGTCTATGTACGAATCTCCCCCTTTTGTAAGGACACCAGTCATTTTGGATTAGAGACCATCCTACTAACTTCATTTTAACTCGATTATCTCCATAAAGATCCTATTTCCAAATAAGGTCACATCCTAAGATACCGGGCATGAGGACTCCAACATCTCTTTGTGGGTGACACAGTTCAACCCATGATAGCAGGAAATTATCCTTGTACATGTGTGCCACGTATTGCCTCAGTCACAGCACCAGGGGCCCTGCAGTGTAATTTACTGCCACGTGGGATGTTTAGCAATCATCGGTCCTTAGGGAACAAGAGGTTTTTCCCAGGAACCCAGCTTTCTGAGTTCCAGAGAGCTTCAGACCACTTCTTAGACCGCAGTATGGAGGAAGCAAGGGGAGATCTGTACTCTAAATTATAACGTTACCTACTTTGTTTCTAGCAAATACAGATGATAGATAGATAGATAGATAGATAGATAGATAGATAGATAGATAGATGATAGATAGATAGATAGATAGATAGATAGATAGATGATAGATAGATAGATAGATGATAGATAGATGATAGATAGATAGATAGATAGATAGATAGATAGATAGATAGATAGATAGATAGATAGATAGATGAGCAAGCGTGCTTGTTGTCTTCTAGAGGCTCCCAGGTTAGAGGGGTATCATCTTAGTCTACTATAATATAAAAAATCATAGTAATTATTACTTTTGTTGACCTTAATACTAATTAATGCATATGATTCATGGAGCCTGTCCACTATGCTATGTAGTATGTTCATGACTTTACTTTGGTTATTGCACTAAGTCGCACCACAGACCAGTGACATGGAGATCGTCTCGCATCCCTGATGTGCAGTGAGGTTCTGACACACCCAAGATTGCACAGCTGCTGGAGCTCAGATATAGGATCAGATATAGGATGCGATGCTGATTCTTCCTCCCATCTGGACATCAACCCCTATGGCCAGGGGCTGCCTGGGCTCCTTGGCCAAGCCCAAGATCACTTGCCTGCTCCTCATGTGGCTCAGCACTGACTGGGCCACGCACACCGAGGTTGCTCAGGGGGGGAGGCATCCTAAGGGAAGACCAGTGTGTGTCCCTGGGAGAAACTTGGGCGTGGACTCTGGGTGAGCTGATTTCAAACAGCACACACCCCCTTCTGTGGGAGCTCTGCAGGGGCAGAACTGATTTTATGCCTTTACCCCACCTTTTGTCCTGCAGCACTAGCCTCAGGCACAGAGGGAGACATTCAGCAAGGCAGAGGCCTTCCTTGTCAAAGGCTGTAAATTCTTACAGAACGTGTCACATCTGTTTCTCCCTCTGTATAAAGACAAATAAAATGCCATAGTGAAAAGTACTTCATAAAGGCTTCTTGATGGGGACAGAACGAAGAAGGTGAGAGAGAAAAAGAAATATTGCCCAGTTTGGCAGGGGATGGACTTCTGGGTGTTTAATATGTGCAGACTCTTGATCTGTGTGTGTGTGTGTGTGTGTGTGTGTGTGTGTGTGTGTGAAACTGCACACTTAAGATTAGTGCACTTCATTGAATGGTGGGTGCCAGGGGCTTGGAGGAGAGGAGGATGGGAAATTATTATTTAATGGTACGGAGTTTCCAAGATGAAGCCTTGTACAAGATGAAAATGTTTGGAGGATGGGTGGTGAGGATGTTTTCACAACCTCGTGAACGAACTTAGTGCAGCTGAAGTGTGCACATGAAATAGTCATGTTATACATATTGTGTACATTTTATGTCATGTATGTTTTACCACAATAAAAAAAATTAGTGCACTTTACTGTATCAATGTTATATCTCAAGAAAAAGTGAAAGTGAGGTAAATAAAATAAAGTGTTCCATTTCCACTTAACGTCGGGAGCCACGAGGAGGGTTGCGTGGATCTCCGGTAATCCCACGCAGGGTGGGTGAGCCCCTGTCTAGGCCCTGACTGTGGTAGCCCAGCAGACTGTTGAACACTAGTGCAAACAGGTTATTTCCCCCAATGCCTCGCCCCTCTTCCTGGTGCTTCTTCTGCCACCAGGGTCCCGGTAATAAGCAACCTGTCTTTATCCTGGCAGAACCGCCTTCACTATGATTTTCGTGCCAAAGAAATGACTATTTGTATTGAACAAATTTAACAGAGCCTTGTCCCCAGGAAATGTGTACATTTCTTCTCCACCTGTGTTATAAAGTTTGCAGGTCACTGTCCCTGTGGTTACAGAAGCTCTCTGACCGTATCAGAGAACCCTCCCTGATCTGCTCACTTAGTGTCCTCTGATCCCGGTCCTTGTTCTCTTGGGGTGCACTCCGACTTGATTTTGTCCAGCTGCGTGGCAACATTTTTGAATTGGCTGCGTTGTGACCCGGCGTTAGGGTGTACTATGCATCACTGATGACACTGTGTAGTTAAACCCTCTCCACCGCCACCTGGTCCAGGCCACCACTGTTTATTGCCAGGACGACTGCAACAAACTGCAGACTGGTCTTCTCACTCTCACGTTGGCTCTCGGCCACAGTCCATTATGAGTGGCCAGGGGACCTTGGAAATTAGTCATTCCTTAGATGAATTCCCTTGGTGGCTTCTCATTGCTCTTGGAACAAGACCGGAACCCCACCCTGTGATGACTAAAGCTCTGCATTAAACTGGTCTTCGCCTCACACTCCAACCTGGGCTCCTGCCAGTGGCTGGCTCCAGCCACACTGGCCTTATTAAGACCCAGAACATGGGTATAATTTCCGTTCTGTAACCATGGTTTATGTTCCAAGCCTTGGCCACTATAACTCTGGCTGCTCCTCATAGGCAAACTAAAGGAAAGATGTGCCCGGCTTCAGAGAAATTCATCTCCAAAGCTGGAAAAATAAGAGCTCTCATTTCTCGCTAATTATGGGAATAGAAGTAGCAGCAGTTTTTATATGGATGGCAATATTTATATGCTTACTTAATTAATTTGACCATTGAGTCCATATATATTGGGTATTTCAGTACACCCAGATTTTATATCTTCAGCTTAGAGTTTGGTAATTAAGTGATGGCTTTATTATTGTTCATATTTCATAATAATTATATATTTTAACTATTTCATAATAAATAATTTTTAAAATTGTGCCGATGACCTTGTGCTCATCAAGGATGATCTGAGCAACACCTGCCTGGAGACTCCTGTGATAGGGCTGCTTTCACCTCTGTCAGGATCAGACTTTGGGTGGCCTAAACCTTCTTCAAAGGCACACTAGACTTCTGAATAATGTAGTGGGAATTTCTGGGACTTCCAATGAAGGGGAGGAGTCTGATTTTGCCCATGTGGCCAGAGAGATCAGAACTGGATTTCAGCAACCACGTGGTTTTAAGGGGAAGAAGAAATGATTGGATTCTTCTCACTCTCTAGGGTTAACACCAGGGATAGCTACATGTCCTGTGGGATGCTGAAGATCCTCTCTGGAGGCCATTCACTGGTGTCCAGATGTTCTGTGGACCGCATGAGTGTAACACTGGCCTCATGGCAGGATATTGTAGCTACTATTCTGGTACTATTGTGCTGAAGGCTTCTGGCTCAAAATGGATTCTCCTACGCAGGACCTCCATTCTTGCGGAAAGTGGTGTCAATCTGGGCACTGTAATAGCATACTAAATAAAGGTCCCAGCATCGATTAAGTTAGGTTTCTGAAGTCATTTTTCACATTCAGTTTAGTGGTTAGTAACTTGGCTTTTTAATGAAGATCTTCTTTCATAAAGCTGAAAGTCCAATGTTGAATGCCTTACATTATCTAATATTTCACAGTGGTATTTGATTTCTGTAGCAGACCAGAAGCTACTTAAACAGATAGGTCACCACTAGCACCATCAGTGTTACTTTAGGCCATTGCTTTGAAGTTGATTAATTACAGTGCTGAGCTGATAATTGAAAACTGGATCGATAATTTAAAAATAATTCCTATTGCCCTGGCCTGTGTGCCTCAGCTGGTTGAGCATCTGCCCCTGTACCAAGAGGTTGCTGGTTCAATTCCTAGTCAGGGCACATACCTGGGCTCTGGGCTCCACCCCCAGTAGGGGGCGTGCAGGAGGCAGCCATTGGGTATTTCTCACACCGATGTTTCTCTCTCTCTAAAATCAATACAAACATATATATATAATATATATATAATAATTCCTATTTGAGCACAAGAACAAGGAACTTTATTTATTTTGATATGTCTTTATTGATTTCAGAGAGTGGAAGTAAGAGAGAGATAGAGAAACATCAATGAAGAGTCATTGATTGGCTGTCTCCTGCATGCCCCCCACTGGGGATCGAGCCTGCAACTCAGGCATGTGCCCTGACTGGGAATCAAACCATGACCTCCTGGTTCATAGGGTGATGCTCCCTCACTGAGCCATGCTGGCCAGATGAAAACAAGGAACTTTAAATGTATCCACTATAAAAGTAGCTCCTGGCCTACCAGCCAGGTTGCAAAAGGGGGGAAAATTGGTTTTGAGTGAAATATTTGAGTTTGTTTACTTTGTTATTAAAATGATTTAAAATGAAAGTTTTGGGGGTGGCAGTAAATAGAAAATGTCAGTCTGCGTATTTGAAGGAACAAGGTTTGAGGAATTGATTGAATAATCTAATTGGCTATGAGCAGAGTTTCAAACATAGAAGTAATTTACTGACACCCCCCCAGGGGGCAGCCTACTGAATGTTCCATTCCGTCTGTTTAACCTCCCGACTCCAGGATAGAGGAATCGTAGCACCTCCTGAATTTGATTTATGAGAAACAGCTGTCTCCTGCTTGTGTCACAGTGATAAAATGTTTCACCCTCTTGGGTGAATCTCATTTCTTGCAGAAGGGCCACATGTTCAAGCAGGTGGGAGAACGAATGGGTACAAGCTGGGAAGAGGGAGAGAAAGCACAACTAGAGGGGTCCTTTGTGCTAACAGAAGCTGAAGATCAAATGTAAAAAGCCAACAAACAAAAAGCCCTCAAAAAACAATAGGTACTAATCCCTCAATCTGTTATAGGCAACCAACCGGATCTAGACTGTATCCAGTTCTCCATGGATCAGATGCGTTTCTTTGTTAGCTTTGTTAGAACCTGTTTAACAAGTCAGTTCATTAACTCAGACATGCGATAAATAATTTATCTCATTATTTATTTGGAATCAACTTAATTTTGAATCTATCTTCTAGCCCACCCGTCAGGCAAAACACTCACTTCCAGCCGCCTCGCGGCCCTCACTTTTCCTAGGCATGCGCAGAGGTCTAGGTGGTACGAATTGCAATACCAAGAAGGTATTGGGGATGGGTCATGGACCATCGGTTGACAGCGGTTGCCGTGGTAACATCTGCTATCCACTGCCCATGGTTTCTCTTGGTGTGGTGGCTCAGTTGCTCACTACCTTTCTTAGAAATGGTGGCTCTCTAATGAAGCTGGGAGCCCTGGCACCTAGCATCCAGCCTGCCTGCGGGCTCTGTGCAGACAGCTTCATCTTGGGACTCCGAGATCTCTGCCTCACCAGGACTTCAGAGAACCTCTCCCATCTCGTTAACTCTCATAGTCACGTCACTCAGTCCCTCACCTTTCGGGTGTTCTAATACCACAGCCACCTGTTCCGATCTCTCCCATGTGCTTCCGATTCAAAGGTTATGAACTTCAACACGAAACTTAGGCATGTGAATGGATGTGGCACCCCTGGTATCATACAATATAATACAATATGAGACAGCCGGGAGAACATAGTTCAAGTTCAAAGAGATTCAGATACAATGAAATAAAACACAACATTCTGCTAGTCAAATGGGCCACCAATATATGTTGTTTGACTTAGGCTTTAGCTAAAGAAAATTAAAAAAAAAACACAGTTTGCCTCTCTGAACCAGGGCAGTTGGCCACCCTACTCCGGATCCTATTTGCTGGGCCTCTAAAACTCTAAGCAGATAGGTTAATGAGCATGCAAGGTTGAGATATTACCAGTCGGTAGCTCTGTGGTTATTTTCTTGCCGTGTGGTGGTAACTAGGTCTGAGGATCTCTCCATTTCTCTTTAATGCCAGGACTTGGCATTGGTTTCCCCCAAACTGGTTGGCCACTATGCATCTTGATTGGACTACCTATGGGCTATTTTAACAGGTGCCTTGCCACCTGCCCAGTGCCACAGATGGATCCACAACCTAGCCAATCCATTTTAATTATTTAGGTGACATTTTGCCTTGTGCTCGATCTTAGATCGAAATGTAACCCAACGAGGGGCTCAGTTACACAGCTTCTCCGTGTGGTGTGTAAATACATAACCAATGGTCAAAACTCAGACCTGAGCCAGAGATCATTTTCCTCCCTCTCCCCCAACGTAGAAGATGTGTTTTAATATTAATTTCTCGTTTATCCATATATCAATAATTGAGCACTGCATCAATTAATATGCCCAGCAAATTGCATTTCCCCATCTTCTCCTTCACGATGTATTTCAGTAATGGAGATAATTTTCAAGATAAAGTATACAATTTAAAATGGATTAAGAAGAACAACTAATAAAAGAGAATTGATTCAGGGCAGGAAGAAGAAGAAGAAAAAGAAAAATCTGGATAATTTTAGGACATCTTAGCTGCTCATCCAAGCCGGAGGGGTTTTTGTCAAAAGGGGAGCCTGTGGAAAGATCAAGTTTTTACGCACGCTGCAAGATTTCCCAGGTCTGCAGTTGCATAGGACGAGAGGGGAGTAGGAAGACACACAGGCACACTCACACACACACACACACACACACACACACACACACACACACACGCAGAAGCCAAAAGCTCGTCTTCCAGGGGGGAGGGCATCCGCGATCATCTGAATCCCGAGGTTAGGACGGCGGCGAGCCATTCGTGCCAGCAGGTCTTTGCGCAGCTTTCCGTTGGCTGGGCTCCAGGGCGGGGTCTGGGTCTGCTCGGGAGGAGCTGACGCGGCCCCCCGCGCGCCCGAGGCCCAGCCCCCGCGCCCCTTCCCCCCGGGCGCCCGGGACGCACCCGGCTGCGCGCCCCAGCCCCGCGCGGGGCGCCCTCCGCGCGCAGCGATGGGCCGGTGGCAGCTGCGGGGCAGGCGGCGGGGAGCCCGCAGCCCCAGCCCGCAGCCCGAGCCCGCAGCCCCAGCCCGCAGCCCCAGCCCGCAGCCCGAGCCCCAGCCCCAGCCCGCAGCCCGAGCCCGCAGCCCCAGCCCGCAGCCCCAGCCCGCAGCCCCAGCCCGCAGCCCCAGCCCGCAGCCCGAGCCCCAGCCCCAGCCCGCAGCCCGAGCCCGCAGCCCCAGCCCGCAGCCCCAGCCCGCAGCCCGAGCCCGCAGCCCCAGCCCGCAGCCCGAGCCCCAGCCCGCAGCCCCAGCCCGCAGCCCGAGCCCGCAGCCCCAGCCCGCAGCCCCAGCCCGCAGCCCCAGCCCGCAGCCCCAGCCCGCAGCCTGAGCCCGCAGTGACGCGCCGGAGTCGGTAGATGGCTGTAGACCAGTGTGCTGAGCGCGCGGCGCGCAGAGCCCTGAGTCTGGGGAGGCCTGGACCGGACTGGAGGCTGCTTTTATCTGAAGTGCATTGAGAGAGATAAAGGGGAAGCCGGGTGGCTGCACGTGTTCCTTTCTCTGCGGCTGGAGCTTTACTTTGAGTTTAAAAAAAAAAAAAAAACACCAAAAAAAAAAAAAGAAAACCAACCCTCGGTGGCTGGCCTCCCCAGTGAGCGCTCTGTGCGGATGGGCTCGCCTCCAGAGGACCGGCCGCCTTCCCGTGAACTCCGCGCGTGGGGACGCCCGTGACCCTCCCACCCGCGGCGCAGCCGGCGTCGCCCCGCCTGGGCAGGACCACACACCGGCGCTCCCATGAGCGACACTACCAGCCGCCTCGGGCTCTGCTTGCGCCACTCTTGCCGGCTGCCTCAAGTGTCCGGATTTGCTCATTAAGCAGCCACACCAAGAATTTGTTACCTAAGCAGCCTTGGCAGGAAAGAGAGGAAAAGCCAGAGTTAGGAAGGAAAGAGAGAGAGGAGAGCGAGGGAGAGGGAGAGGCAGCCTGGAGCAAGTCACATCACACACAGTGCCACTGAAGGAATGCCATCCTCATAAACCCACAAACAAGCACACCAAACCTTGTGTAAGGAAAGAAGAGGGGCTCTCAGGACTTGGCAGGAAAAAGGCACGGTTTTCTACCCACTGGTTTCAGATTTTCTTCCAGACACTCTTGGTGAAGTAAGGAGACTCCTGTTTGCTGACACAGAGCCCCTGGTTTCTCTCTCAAGATGATGATGTATTTGTGGGTAGGTAGTCTCTCTCTCTCTCTTTCTCTCTCTCTCTCTCTTTCTGTCTCTTTCTCTCTGATTAATAAATTGACTTCGGGGATAAAGATTGCAGCCCAGAGTAATCACGTCTGTGAACGGCGGTTATGCCTGTGGCAGGCTAATCTTGCACCGTTACAGTACATGTGCTTCCATTTCCAGTGGGACTGTAGGCAAGACCTGGTTCATTAGCATTAGGCTGCAATTTTATTTTCAGTTGCAAAAAGGAAACCGAAAAGAAGAAAGAAAAAAACGTGTGGGGGAATGCATGGCTTTCTCTTTTCTTGAAATACTGTGATGGTGAATTCAGGGTGGGTGGGGGGGGGTGCAAAACAGAAAAGAGGGAAAGAGAAGGTCTGGGGAAGCTGGTTTCGGCGTAAAGCAAATTCCGCATCACTTGTAGCTGTGTGGGGTTTCGTTTAATTGCCAAGAACGAACTGTTCTGAGTGGCGGTGGCTTTTTTGTTTGTTTTATGTTGTGTGGTGTGTTTTGTTTTTTTCTCTCTCTCTCCAAAGTGACTAGTTATTTGTCATTCGGGGGCTGAGCGTTGGAGATGGGAGTAGTGTGTTTTATTTGCCTGAACCGGCCATGTGTTTGTATGTGTGTATTTCACCAGGTTGGTCTTGGCAAAAGGTGGGTTTCTGTGTACTTGTTCTGGCTTACTGATAAATATTGTGTACTTATTGTTGCTTGGTTTGTTTGCTTTTTTCTTTCCCAGGAGATGGCATTCAAATAAAAGCATTAAAGTGGTAACCTGTACTTATGAATGACACTGTTTAACTGTTGGAGCAGTTGAATGCGTAGTAATCTAGCATGAAAGGCTTAGGAAAACTCCTTAATCATGTTTTGGGGGACAAATATATATATGTCCTAGTGTTGTTTGGCCACTGGAGGACTTGTGTGCATTGACGATCCCAGTAACCCGAGACCTAGCTCTGATTCCATGTAACAGACAGGGTTGCTCCCTGCCTTTCCAAGGGAGGGAGGCATTTGCCAGGTGAAACTCTAGCCCTGTTTTTCATCAACGTTATCACCACTGTTGTTTTTCGATGTTCACCATACTTGGAAAAAACTCTTTGAATTCTTCCCCTTTCAGTCACGCTCCTAGTTCAACTCAGCTCCATGAACTTGTCTTGCTGGGAGGAAGAAAACCTCTGGGCTGGATTCTTTGTTAACCTCATTGATTCTTTGACCTCTGATGGTGTCCCAGCCTGCCTGACCCCTCAGTGAGCTTTGTGATTTAGACTCCCCCTGCCCTCTTTTCTTTGGGATATTTTACTCTGTAGTGACTTCAGCTCCATTTCCACCTGGCTTCTTTTTGCTCACAGTCCAATACACCGAATCCTGCCACTTGGGGACAGACTGTCTCTATTACGATTTTGTTTTCATTTTAGGGCAAGTGCCCTCTTCATTAAAGAGGTGTTTGGAAATATGCAGTCACTAACTGGCACACAACTAACATCAACTTAACAGAGATAGTTTTGCCTGAAAACACTGAATCCTCATGCCATTTATTTTTGATGGCAGAGGTGGAAACGGTTAAAATGTTCTATGTTTACAAATGTTGATGTTCAAGTGCTAGGAAAATTTGTCACTTGGGAACAAGGCATCAATTATTAAGGAAAAAATTATATGCTAGTGTTTCAGGAAAATACATCTATTTTGGTTTTATTTTGTGAGTGTATCTGGGTTAATTGTAAACAAATTTCAATTCCTTTAGGCTGTGATGGGCAACGGTTTACTGGTCACACTTTCTCTCTGAGTTCCTAAGTGGTGTCGTTGATTTTGTTTATGAAGTTTGCTGGCTCTTGCACATGTACGGATTTGCAACTCAAAGCAGGGGGAAAGTATGGCAGGGCCCAGGCCCTGTCCCAGGTCCTGAAAGCTCGCGGACCTGATGTTTAGTCATTAGCCCTCCCTCAATTCCCGTGTTCCTCTTTCTGACCAATGCTTTCCGGTGCTGTGTGTTTGTATGAACTGCATTTGTCAAATTGAAAAATGGCTACTACCTCCCTGCCCTGTGCTCAAGGATTCTGTTTATATCTTTAACTCAGATTTTGTTGTTGTTCTGCATTCAAAAAATGGCAGAGACTTGATAGGGGAACAGCTGGATCCGTGCTGTTTAAGGAGATACGAATTAGCGAGCTGGCGTTAACGCTGTGAGGTTGGAGGGGTTTTTCCACTTCCTCTCCTTTTTTCTGCGGAGGCTCTGCTGTTGCCTCCTAGTCTGTAAATAAAGATACTCTAAATGTGGCTGATATCTCTGTCTAAGAGCTCATCTTGCTTTAGGAAAATCAGCCTCAGCCACCTCCATGTATGAAAACAGTGTTTGCTGCTCTCTCATGGATATAAAAATGAAAATGAAGAGACGTGGAGATACAGTAAAAGATATTTCGTATTCAGTTTATTCCTGTCATTGTCTCTTAAATTTGTTAAGTAGGCTCTTTCTATGCACCTCTCTGTGTTAATAGCACATGATTTCAGTGAGTATATTTTTATTAAGATTGACAACTTTTTGCTGGGGGAGGCGTGGGAGCAGCCGGGAGAGCCTTCCTCCTTTCCCTCTCTGCCCACTCGGCCAGGCTCCTGCCTCGGGATTGTCCCTTCCAGGGGAGGGGGAAGGCAGTGGGGGGCTTTGCAACAGTGCTGAGGAACCCACAGGGCAGCCTCTGCAGGCCCGTCCGATCGCGTCATCGCAGGTGTGCAATGCTGAAGTCAACAGACATCTAACATAGGTACATTCTCTCCTTAAATTTGTTTAAGAAGCATTTTCCTATTAAAAAAATAAGATGAGTAGTTTTTGGCATGCTTTATTTCCCCCGGGTGAGGACAGGTCCATGTACAGGGGTTGTCTGGTACCATTTGCTAACTTCTGGGTCTTTTTGATGCACCAAACTCAGGTCCAGTAGAAGACAGAGAGCTTCCTCTGAGGACTCGGGGGACAGCATGGAAGCGCCCTTACTGCTCCGCATGGCCTGGAGTGAGATAAAGCCCCCCCGGGCACCCTCCAGCGCTGCTGTGCCCATTTCATTCCACAGCATTAGTCCTCCTTGGGAGCCAGCTGAGCTGTGTCTTGCCAGGCTGGGCAGAACGAGCTGGCAGTCCACCCTTGTTCGTTTCATTCGGACACAAGACGCCCTTGACTTTGTCCCTCGTGGCTGGGGCCAGAGAGTCCCCAATTGAAACTCCACTGCCGTGGGTGTTCGTGTTTGACTCCGAAACCTTCTCCTTGCTCTTCACGTCTTTACTCTCTTAGAAGAAAGAACCATTTCCATTCTCTTCTTCATACTGACATTTCCCTCCTTGATGCGCCAAGAGCTCCTCGTGCTCTGTTCTTTTTACTTGGAGATGAAATACTGCAACTTTCACCTTTCCCTAACTTTCTTATCATTTTATAATCTAACCCCCCCCTTTATAAACAGAGTTCTAGACACACGTATCTAGGCTTAAACCAAGGAGAGAGGAGCCACAGGTGCAGCGTTTCTGAGTGATGTTGGAAAGATGGGGAGACAGTTACCTCGGTAGGTGGCCTTACTGCCTTCCATACTGCATTTCAAGCACTTAAAAAAAAAAGTAATAAACAAGACATGCATTATTTTTTCAACAGGATCCAAGATCCTGTAATGTCCCATTGTGAGTTGCCCCGGGCAGAAACTCCTCCAACCAGAATATTCTATTAGCAGCCTGCTCGCTTATGAACTTACCCGCAGCCTCTCTCCCGCAGGTTCCTCTCAACCTGGGTGTCTGGGGAGCTACCTCTGAATTCCCAGTTTTCTTTCTAGAATACCTAAGCTTTTTCTGTTTTATGCTGCACATTTTAGCACTTGGTTGTAAGCTGATTATCGAGTTCCTGATTTATAGATTGTGTATAGATTAAAGATTATGCATAAGTTATAGATTAGACCACATACAGTTGTTTTATGATCTAGGGCCTCATGTCAATTTAATTTAATCTTTTTTAAAAGCAGAAAATCTCTCTTCCTTTTATTTTAACTTTTGCTTTCCTTCTGTATTTCAAACAAACAATACACATGCCCTTCGTAGTAAAATTAGTCAATGGGGAGAAAATAAATGACACTAACTCTTCTAGCACCGAAGATAGATACCTAAATATTAACGCGTAGCTAATTTCTAACAAATATTTTTTATAACACACATATGCACGCACACCCTTATTTTTTCAATTTGGAGAAAACATTGATGATACGGATTAAAAGTCATACCGTCGATTTGTTAAAAGGGCCTGTGGTCGTTTGTTTCAGCTTTGAGTTTGTGCATGCGTCGAGGTAAAAACGCTACCACATGAAAAGGCCATATCAATTATCAAACCTCAGAATGTGAAGGAGGAACAAAGAGAGCCTCTGAGAGGGAATATTCTGTTTTAAAAAAATGAGCTCACACTGCTGTAGAACTTGCTGTTTTGTAAGCGGCTTTCCTCACTTACCGTTTGGTGCCAGGAGCTATTTCCCACAACAGCGTCTCGGCGTTTGAGGAGAGGGTGCCCCGGCCTAAGGAGAGCCCATGAGGTAACCAACTCTTTCATCGGCGGTCGATTCTGCTTATCAGAAACTTCTCCAGGGCCTAGCCCGGGGTTGACACACCTATTCAGCATATACCCCTTCAGCTTGTTGATTGTTTATTAAGCATTGATTGAGCACAAACTGGATGTCGGGCATGATGCTTGGACCTTGGGGAAAACGGGTGACGTGAAAGGTGCTGAGGGTGAGGAAGAGCTGAGCAGGAGGGCTGGTTGGTGCTGAACACCATCCGCTGCTGGCTGCAGTTTACGGATTTGCCAATTATTTGTTCCTAGTGCAGGTATTTGCTCCCTTTGCCACGTCAGGCCCTAGGATGTGCTGCTTCTTACTGTTGCTTCCCTGTGGTGGGCTGGAGGCCCAAGTATGGCCTGTTTCTTTCTCAAGTTAGTTGACCCTTTAATTCAGTGGTTCTTTTGGGGGAACCCTGTGCTAGGGATTGCTGGTGGCAAGCAAAGAGTTTTTGTTGTTCTCATGGGGAGAAATACTTTAGTGCTTTATCCTGAAGCTAAGAATTTCCATGTGGTCGACCACTGGACAGTTTTATAGCAAAATGCCTCAGAAATACACAGGTGACTCCTTTCCCCCGAAGAATTCTGATTGAGATTCATTTCTGTGAATCTGGCAGGATCATGTATTTAGCATCCGTACTGGTCACCATATCTCAGTTAGGGGCTGAGAAAAATGTCCCCCTCCCCACCCGACTTTGGCTACTGTGATGAAGGGACCCATCCTCACTCATGTCCCAATTTTTCTTGACTATAATTTATACAGAAATCTCTTCTATTGTCTCTGTATCGCCAGGGTCAGCTCAGAGCCCCAGATGTACTCCATTCTCTCAAACTCGCCAACCACCATTCTCTTTCCCCAAGCCCGACGCAGCTCCTCTTCTGCGCTCCAACAACAGATCAAACATCTGTAATGTCACTTAAAGATATTTAGGGCTCATATCTGGCACCCCTAAGTCGGCACTACCCCTTTGTGAGGTACTCTTCAGGTAGAAGGAGGGTGATTGGCCTCCGCGAGCATCCCAGCCTTGTGGTTGACGCAAGGAAAACTGGATGGATGGAAAGTTAATGAATGGAAGCTCGTTTATGGCTCACATCTCCTCCCCTCTGCCTTAACCATTCATGGCCTCTACTCACTGCAGACTCTCTCTGGCAGAGGGAGTAATACGTTATTTTCCGCTTGAGCACCCAGAAGCCATTGATGTAAATTGATCGGTACTTTTTCGTATTTTTCTGAAATTCTGTTTACATGCACATTCCTCTTTGTCTGTAAAGTGATTTGTATCATAAAGCCCCACCCATTTTTCTTTCCAATCTAATAATGGCACTAAACTCGTTGAATTCTTGTGTCTAAAGATGCTTGCAAAAACAGTGGCTCGACTACACAGGGCAGCAAATACACAGCTCTGCTCTGAAGGAAACCAAATAAAAAATGGGCCAGTGCTTCCTCTCGGTAGGGAAGTCTAGGCACTAGGTTTGCATTCCTTCTTGACGTATTGCTTAAAAAAAGCCAAACCTGATGAGTATTAATATAAAAGAGTGCTGAAGGCTTTATGTTGAAGCTTTCGACGAGGTTGTTGGCCCCTTCTGCAGATTCTTTAGCTCTAGAGGATCATAAGAAAACTGACTTAGTGGGAAGCTGCCCTTCCAATCTTCATTTTCCATTTTGAGTGGTGTTTCATATATCTTTAGACAATTTCTCAAACCTTCAGACAAATACTTGATCAGACAATGCAGGTTTGAGCGACATAAGCAAATTAGTTTCTGTACAAACCTTGTGTCCCCATTCAGAGAAGAACAAATTGAAAAATTGATATTCAATACCAACAAGATAATTTCGGGAAGCAATAGAGCATCGTTTTGACAACTAAGGCGCATGAAGCTTTCAGGACAAGTGGAGAGACAATTGTGTGTTGTGCTTTCCATTTATTATCTGAAGGCATCTTAGGTGGAGAGTCAAGATAACAATTGAGAAGGAGAGGTAGGTGCAGGAAGAGCAAGATTTGGAGATGATTGGGAGGAGTTTAATGCTATTCGAGGGGAGATGTGGATTGGGTAGAACACACCAAGGCCGTCTTTGCGTTCTGTAGCTCATGTTCCCCGTGGCTTTCTCACTTAGAGTCAGGCTTTCAAATTTTATAGATTGGATTGACACCCCTACGCACCTTGATGTAAGGATTTTGTATTCCTTTGCAATTTTTTATTATGGATATATTGTTCAGCCTGCTCCTGTGTCTTGCCAGTGGATTAAGTGGTATCGCTGAGATGGGAGATGTTCTTAGACAAGTGCAGAATATAAAAGTGTGTGTGTGTGTGTTGAGAGAGAGAGAGAGATTTAGAGAGAGAACAGAGAGAATAACTTGCTATGGATAACATTTGGGTTATCTGTTCTCTTCGATTACCCAAAAGTTTTGCCCCCATTTCTTAATACCCAGAGAACAGATCTTGCTTTTAGATCTTCCAGTACATCAAAGGAAACATCCATCGAAGAATAATCTTTTACTATTAAAGAGTGGTATGCAATTCTGTTATTTGAAAATCTGTTCATATTTTATTGGTAAAGTTTATAATCTGTTCTGGTTAGAATGTTCTATTTTAATAAAACACAGGACAGAAAGAACGTGTGGTTAGGTTTTTATCAGTGATGCGGAGTTGCGCGCTCTCTTATACTTGACTGCTCCCTTCCTGTTTCTCTGAATTGCACTGTGAGTCCTTTCACATGAGAAAGTACCCCCAGAGAGTGACATCCACTGTGACAGCCGCCCCAGTGGACCAACCACACTCATCCAAGTAGAAATAGGTCCTGAGAAGGTTCTGAGGCCAGTTCCCTTGCACTTGGATTGGGTCACCTCCCCATCCCTGAAACAATCCCTGAGACTTAATGCCCAAGCCTGGGTAAGACACTCACTGTTTGGAATCTGAGAGTAGGCTCTGTACCCCCAAACCATGAACTGAGAGGAGAGGAGAGGTGGTTTCCTGGGAAAGAGGCAAGAGCTGTGACCAGAAGCAGAAGCAAATGCTGGCGAGGTGAAAACAACAGGTGCCCCTGGTGCACATAGACAAACATTGTCATTACAGCTTGCAGTGAGGCCTAGGACAGAAAGAAAAGGGGCGCTTGGGAGGCGTGTTAGGAATGATCACATCAGGCAGGACTTCTCCCAGACGGAGTTTTCTCAGTTGGGACCTGTGGGTTAGTGGCTGCTACCAGGCAGGAAGCCGTTAGCAAGGGCGGTGTAAGGGGCACAGCCTGTGCGAGGATGCCCCAGGGGACCGGGCTGGCGACCCCCGGCGGGACCCACCTCACCATGGGTTAGCGGCTCTCTGCAACTTTCCCAGTATCAGAGATCCACGTCTATCACGGGGCACCCTAGAATTAAAGCAGGGAGGGGGCCCTACAGGGAGTGGGGGAAGCCTGAGGGAGCGAGCCTTTTTTTCTCTATTTTCATTTAGCAGTGTTAGAGAATCCAAGTAGTCATTTTCCCCCTCGGATTTCAAGCACATCTTCATCGGCTACAAAGGACCAAATTCACCCAATTTGACTTTGCTACCACTCTTAAAAGGCCAGCACACATCGTGCTAAACCCACTGCTTCTCTGCTCCCAGCTCTGATTTATATTTTCAAAGAAACCTGATCCCCGGGCCTCTGCAGTAACTCCTTTGCGTGTGCTGAATCAGCAGGCTTCTGCATGTGCTCATTTACCAAAAACCTCCGATGGGGGCGGGGGTGAACTGCAAACAGAGAAATGCGAGATACATGGAAACTCTGAGGTCTCCTGCAGGGCTGGGGGAAGGGGTGGGGAGGCCCAGAGTGAATCACACTGCTTCCCACAATGGCCCGCTCTGTCTGGTAGCTGAGCACTCTTAGTTGGTGATCAGAAATACAAAACAGTTTAATAATAGTGAGTGTTGTTAGGCATTTCAAGTATCTTCAAGGGCATTTGACTTAAATGAGCTCAGTGATGGAGTATTCAAGTAAAGAGAGTGTTGTTAATGGGCTAAATTAAAAGGCTAATCAAAGAGGCCAGTGCTACAAATGAGAGCAGGAACACAATTAGTTAATGCCGGATTGAGAGCCAGACAGGACGGAGAGAATTTTTTTTTTCCATATGCGTGATAGCTTCACATTTTCCCTGAAGCCCTCAATATTTTAAACCAATGAAAGAAGCAAAAATTCTTATGGCATTATTTTATTCGTAAAATTAAGGAAAATGCAGCATACTTTACATTGTAAAAGAAACAGCATTTCTCACACACACACACATACACACACACACACACTTACACATAAGCACTCTTAGACATACACAATCATTTATCACATACAGATAATAATGTGTTTCTTATGAGGATAGAGGACATTGTAAATGGTTAAGATCATAGGCTCTGCAGGGAGGCAGAACTGTATTCAAAATCAGGCCCTTTCAGGATGATCTGCATGGAACCCTTAGTATTTTCATCTTTAAAATGGGACTAATACTAGTGCACAAGGTTGCCATTTGGCTGGTATTGAGCCACATTGCCCAGGGACCAGATAGGCTGCTTAGAGCCTGCAGCCTTTTTGATGAGTTACCACTTCCTTGTGGTCGGTCAGTGCCCAGACTCTACTGCTTGTTAAATATTTTGCATATGACCCTTTTTACTAAAAGTTGTCGTGAAGATCAAATGATGCATTGCAGGAAAGGTACTTGGAATCATAGATGGCATATAGCAGGTGTCAGGGAAAGTGAGCTATGACCACTATTATCAATATGAAAACAAGATAATACAATCATCATCTTGGGCACTTGTGTTGGTGAAGAGTGAGGGAGGCTGTGCCCAGCGCAGGGGTGAGTCCCCCGTCCAGCTGCAGCTGTAAAAGTTTCAAAAAGCAAGGAGTTTGGAGCCGGCCAGGCATGGGTTCAAGCTCATTTTATACCAGGTTCTCACCGTGTTTTCCCAGACATTTAACTAAGCCCTCTTTAAAAATGGGGCTAATACATGAAGAGGCATATGGATGAAATGATAGGACCATTTTTAGTGCCTAGTTCAGAGCTTTCACTGAAATATCAGACTTTATGCTCTTTCCACCCCCACCCTCCCCCAATTACTAAATAAAACTCTCAACTGAAGGAAACAAAAAAAAAAACTTTAGAGAAGAATGAAGAGTAAAGAAAATAGAAGATAAAAGCAGATTTTAAATTTGGGCTCTAAAGAAATGAATTAATATTGAGTCTGTTATCAGCCTTCTGGAAAATGAGCAGAAGAAAAATCCCATAAAGAGTGTGTTTTTTTTAAAGAACAATGGTTACTTTTTTTACTAAAATAAAAGTAATATTTGGATATGATAAAAACTTGGAAACAGGAAAAAGAATATTAAATCCCTTCCAACCTATCACTCACTATGGTTAATATTTTGGTATATTTCTTTATCTTCTTTTTAAATGTCAATATATTTGGATATATTGGATATTCTGTCCCTCAACTTTAAAATTATAATGAAAATATTTTTATACACATTATTTTATAAATATTTTCTCATGTTACTAATTTTTTTTTTGAAAATACGGATTTTTAAAGTTTTATCATTTTTTTTAAGCATTTGATATGCCCTAATTTCCTCACCTATTTTCTCGCTGTTGGACACTAGGTTTTTTGGGTTTTTTTTTAAATATAGCTCATGATAAAAATTAAATAAGCAACAACTTTAGAAAATGTACAAAGTGGGCAAAGGAGAGTGAGCAGACAATCCAGACAGAAAAACATTAGATAGACGTAAATATAGGACATTATGTCTGTCCTTCCCAATGTCAAATAAATTCAGACTAAAGCAAATGTTTTGTCAAACTGAAAGAAATTGTTAAAACGAGAATATACTGAGTGCCTGCCGGAGTTCGAGAATACGAATTCTCATACGTTTTTGGTGGGAATCTAGACTGCTCACTATTTTTAGAGGTTTGTTTGCAAGTTTAAAGGATTTTTTTTTAAAAAGAGAGGCTTGTACTTTGTGACACAATGAAAGATTATTTCCCAAGGAAATAATCAGAAACACAGGAGAAGATATTAGGCACAAGGATATATGATACTAAGTTATCTAAATATACTAAATAGTTTCTCGGGTTTTCTTTTTTAAGAGAATGCTACCCCATAACCTCATGATACAGTCTTTTTTCGAGAATAAGTTACGCTTTAAGTCGTGTGCCCGGTATTAGAGAGCCCGAGCTGCACACACAGACACTGCTCAGCCTGTGCAGGACCCATGCCCGTGGCTAGGAATTTATTCTTTCTGCCCAGCGTGGCACAGATAAAAAAAACTCAGCCAGTACTGTGCCAGCTCTCCCTTAGCCTGCAGAAATTTATGATGAGCCACTGTGCTCGGAGAAGGTCCTATTCATTGAGGGGAAGGGAATTCGGAGGAAAACTTAATACTCATACGTGACGGCAGGAAATCTCCGGGTTACATTCCAGGGCATCGCTGGCCTCATCACAGAAGGCAGCGGCGTGTTTATGGGGAATGAGAGCCTTAGATGGAGCAAGCTCAGGCAGGGAAATGCCGTCGCCGAGCTCGTGCAGCCAAGAGGGTTTGTAGAAGGCGAGCAGGCTACAGCTGGGAAAGTAGCAGGTTTTGCAAAGATCTTATGGCAGTTGTTAAGACTAAGATGAAAGGTTATTATAAGGGTCTTAGAAGATGCATGTGGTGCGCATAAGACTTTAAGATATGTACAGTAGGTATTCAACGTATGACCTATTTTTTTTTATATATATATATATCTTTATTGATTTCAGAGAGAGGAAGGGAGAGGGAGAGAGAGAGAGAAACATCAATGATGAGAGTCACTGACGGGCCGCCTCCTGCACTCCCCTGACCGGGGATGGAGCCCGCAACCCGGGCATGTGCCCTGACCGGGAATCGAACCTCAATCGCCTGGATCCTAGGTCGACGCTCAACCGCTGAGCCACGCCCGGCTGGGCAACATATGACCTAATTAAAAAAAAAAAAATGTTTGCTTGCCCTGGCTGGTGTGGCACAGTGGTTAGAGTGCCAGCCTGTGCACTGAAGGGTTCGCGGGTTTGATTTCCAGTTAAGGACGTGCACCTCGGTTGTAGGTTCATCCCCCCTCCCTGGTCAGGGCCTGTGCGGTGGGGGCAGGGGGCAACCAATCGATGTTTCTCTCTCCCTCTCCTTCTCTCTTTCTTTTTCTCTGTCTCCCTCCCTCTCTTTAACTCTGTCTAAAAAAAAAAAATCAATGGAAAAAACATCCTCCAGTGAAGAGTAACCAAAAAAAAGTGCTTGCCACCAAAGACAAACACTGATTCTGCTCCCAAATCTGCCCCTGCCCCAGCCCCTCTTGATGTTAAAATGCGGCTAATTCTCAGCAATCAGAGAACTGGAATTTCTGATTTCTAAACCAGTACCATTGGGCTGTGGTCTGTGTGCATCCCAGGTCCAGGGAGTGTACAATTGGGGAACTGCTCCAGGACATCGGCCCAAAGGTGAAACTCGGTCTTTGCTCCCCTGCAAGCCCTGTGCCATAGCTGGGGCTGCAGCCACTTAGAGGCAAGGGTGCCATTTCCTTTGCACAAAGATTACATAAACTGGCATCTCTGGCACCCACGTTGGGCTAAGGCCTGCCCAGAGGAGGGGAATTTTTTCTAACTCACAACAAAACAGCATATGTGGGCAAAGTCCTGCCCACGCCTACTCTTTTGTTCTTCAAAAAGAAACACTCCTCTCACTCTTGGTCACTGAATCCCAGTTCAACTGCTGTTTGCAGGGGCTTTCCCCATGGAAATCCAAATTTGAGTAGGCGGGTGACAATGTCTACCTCGATTCCAACTTAGTAGAGGAAGTCTGCCCTGTGTATACCCATAGATCCCTGGATTCCCTTAGCCTGCATGTGAAGAGGGGTCTGATACTGAGCCCCAGTCTTACTGAGAACCCTGGAATTGCCTCTGGTGAAGTGCTAAATTGTAGCCTTCCAGCATTCACTTTTCTAGATGCCTCCACAGGATTTAAAGGAACAATAAAACATGCCAGGATATTTCTGAATCATGAGATTTAATAGAGACTACAGTAGATCTTATTATTGATGTGCTTACTGCTTCATTAAATTTCCCTTAAGGTTTGTGGCATGGATATGGATCATTTGCAATAATAATTATGCAGTGATCGATTGATTGGGTCTGACATTGCACTTGTCACCTTGAAATGCAAAATCCATCCACTTTCAGCAGTGTGAGCAGTCCTCTCTAATCTTGCACGCCAGCATGCAAGAGTTTATTTTATGGGGAAAGTACAATTTATAAAGTTTGGAGACTTAACATTAACCTTTTGCTAAAAAATGAAGTATCACTTGTCATTTTGCAAAGAAATGAAAATCATCCAACCAGCAATATTTTTGAGATTAGAAAACACAGTCTAATTTCAAGAGAACCTTTCAAACCAGAAATGCATATACTTCAACCGAGTCCTACAAATATACTGTGATATTGGACTTGACTGAGCCTTCCTGGAGCCTGACGCAGTTGCAAGTTTGAGCTAAATTCTGCCCGTGTGTACACACACACGCGTGCAGACTCCCACTTATTTATTTATCAAGCTACCACTTGTTTATTTCCACGTCTCTCTAATTGTATCTGCGTCTAAAAATAATGCAGAACTCTGTTTCTGAAAAGTGTGGGTGCTTTCCCAGCCTTCTGCACAAGCAACCACAGCCTGTTATACCATCTGAAGATTCACAGGTCTCTTTCTCTCTGCGTTGTGATTTTTTTAAAGAGGAGATGGAAAACCAATGACCTAATTTCCCTGCGTTTGTATCAACTTGGCCTTCCAGAACTTGCTTAACTGTGTTGAGTATATGACGTGCCCAGTCTCAGATCGGTTTAGCAGTGACTAATCATTTATGGAGCTTCTTATTAAGGGCCAGGCATTGGGCCTGATGCTGGGGGTAAAATAGCAAGTAAAGCTGACGTGGCCCTTTTCCATGGGGAACCTGAAGTCTAAAGCGAAAGCGATGCCCACCTTCAGCCCCGTGGAGTTTAGAATCGCAGTATCCTAAGTGGTGTGCTGGAGATGGCACATACTGCTAAGTTCAGCGTTGGCAGATGCAAAATGAAGGTATCTACAGTAAGGTCCCATGTGGAGTATGTTAAAAATAATAACAATATGAAGAAAGGTATCACTATTGTCCCTGCTCTGCATGTTACGACCATGAGGACTAGAGGAGTTAAAAGTTCCTAAAATTCATGAGCTAATAAGTCAGCCAGGATTCGAACCAGAAGTCAGTCTATGGAGGCTATGCTTTCCAACAATTCATCTCTAAAAGTGTGGGTGTCCACCAAGGTGGCAAGAGCAGTGGGCACGCTGATTGCCATTTTCTCCTATTGCTTCTCAGCAGCTTCTAATACTTGTATTATGTATATGTGTTATTTTTTCTTAAATATATCTTTATTGATTTCAGAGAGAGGAAAGGAGAGGGAGGGAGAGAGAGATAGAAACATCAATGATGAGAGAGTCATTGATCGAGCCCACAACCGGGGGATGTGCCCTGACCGGGAATCGAACCCCGATCGCCTGGATCCTAGGTTGACGCTCAACCGCTGAGCCACGCCCCGGCCAGGCTGCATATGTGTTATTTACATACTAAAATAATTTAAAGAAATATGAACAAGTGCATGACTATGCCTTGTACAAAACACACTAACCAGCAAGAATAGTGGCATCAGAATTTGTACAAAAAGGCCTTCAAGGTGCCGGCAATGATTCAGAAGCCTTCAGTCCTGTGACCTAGAAAGCATTAACTCTGAGCCATGAGGAACCACCAGGACCTAGCGACACCATTCGCCAAAGCCCGCCACCAGCGTGCAGCTGTGCCTGTCTGCTGACCTAAGTCTTTCTCTCAAACATGCGTGAATCTGCCAACCATCTGCGGTGCAGACAACTCGACCCTATTATATAACAACGGCAAGAGTGAAACCAGAATTGAACCTTCCTTTTGTGTTTCTTCACATATAAAAGCTAAAATCATTGCGTTAACACAATTCCTCATGATAACAATAGCAATTTTAGGAGATCTATACACATATGTGTGGTATATGTTTCTATATCCTGAATTCAGATGTAATTTAAGGCCAAGTTAAATAATAAAAACAGTAACATTCATGTCTTGACAGTCAGGTGCTATATTGAAGACTGTGCATTATTGATCTCTCAACTCTGCCCCCATCCCCCCCACACCCTCCGCCCCCGTGGAGCCAAGGGTACAGTGTAGTGCCAATGGTCCTTGACTTTGCACAGGACAGAACCAGGGTAGTTTGAGAAAGATGCTGAATGAATCTGGGACTTCACTACATCCCCATCAGGAGATCATTACCCTCTGATCAGGACGGTCTGCTCCGACCCTGACACGGAAGGGAACTGCACCTAAGTCACACATCACCAAAGTGACATTTAGAAAAGTAAATAACTTGGTCAAGATCCAGTTTTCCTGGCTTCAAAAATTAACAGTAAAAGTGGAATAAGAATCCTGGGCTTCTGTAGTCAAGTCAGGACCACTGTCTGCTAGATCACTGACTCTTTAGTGGGGATATTTACATTAGGTATCCAGCCAAAAGACAAGTGTTTCTCATATTGCTTATATGTTCATGGTCAATGGAGATAAATACAATAAACCAAAGGAATCTAATATTCACTTCCTTCAGCCACTTGCTCTTTTATTGAGTATTTCTCTGTCTTCTTTCAGGCAACTGGCAAAAATAACCAACTCAAAGAGGCATACAAAACAGAAAAGCCCAAGAGGTAGATTTCAGGATAATTTTACTGTAAGTTAGTTGTAATTCCAGCTTGGTCCTTGGAGGAGGTTAGTGTAGCTTCCACCTAATCCACCCCCATATTGGATCCAAGAGGTGGATTTCAGACACAGCTGCACCCAGAAATATAGATATTCCCAGAAGTCTATCAATCTCTCTTTCTTTCTCTGTCTTTCCTTCTTCATCTCTGTTTTGTTTGTGTTTTTTTTAATGTAGGCTTTAGTCACAGACAAGCCCTTCTTCCCACCGGCAGCTCCAAGCTTTGCTTCTAGCTAAGCACCTCCAGCTGAAAGAGGGTATCTTTAAGTTTAAGCAAAAGTCCCAGGATTGTCTCTCTTGGGTTCAGTTTAGGGTGTATGCCCACCTGTTAGCCTATCACATTGATCCGGTTGGAATATCTGGTGACTGGCCAGGTCTGAGTCACATCACCACCCATGGAGGCCAGAGCTTTCATCTCCTCTGCAACCATTTGGCCTGAGAGTAGAGTTCGTTGGATCTGCTCAGGACAGGTGGAGGTGAGAGCTGATATCAGGCAAAATCAATCGTCCCGTGCTTCGTCTTGGTCTGTGCTAGTGACAGACAGCTCCCTAAAACCACTCTGCCTAGAAGCATTTCTTACTACACAAATCTCTGATACTCACGGAGCTGAGAGAAACTTCTAGGAAATTTAGAACTATTTCGTATTCATCTATTGAATTTTCCCTTACTCCTTTTAAAATTAAATTTATTTTTAATTTAAGTATGGTTGGTATACAATCTTATGTTGGTTGTATTAGTTGAAACTCCTTGGCCGTGGATCTGTAACAGCACCATGAACGATGGAGACATAATTCAGCTCTCTGAGTCCGGTCGGTCTGTGAGCTCCACTGTGTCTTTACCTACCAGGTGCATGATGTGTGTGTGTGTGTGTGTGTGTGAGTGAGAGGGAGCGAGAGCGAGAGCGAGAGAGAGAGAGCACATGTGTGTAACTTTTGATCTCTGGAGAGATAACTATTATCTGTCCTGTTCTTAGAATGGGCAGCTTTGGCTAATGACACAGTAAAGTTAGTTGAGAATTGGCAAATGCTGGAATCGGACTGAAATATATTTTATAATTCTCCTTTGCTCATTTTACATTTCTGGTGAGAAAACAAACAAAAGAACAAATATCCCTGGTGATTTTCAATGATGAACGTAAGTCTTTGGAAGCCCTTGTAATTCAGGAGGTTACTGATTCAAGACAACCTGTTGCCTTTTTGCTTAAGTGCCTGGGCTTTTATGTGCTTCAGGACTTTTCTTCTTTTGGAAACCAGTTTGTCTCAAGGCCTTGGTATAATAATAATTATTTTGTTTTTGGTGTAATGATTTAACTTAATTCAGGAAACATTTATCGAAAACCTACTAAGTGTGGGCCCCATGCAAGGACCTTAAGATATGAATTCCTAACATCATCCTTGTCTCCAGGAAGCACCAAATTTATGAAGGTGAATTAAGTAGGGAGCGATCTGAGCAGATGCTCCAAAAGGTGTCTGATGAATAATTTAAACACATACACAAGCAAATGAAATAGGATGTTAAGGAATTAATTAAACCAGGCTGTCTCATGCACCAGGCAGTCTTCTTGGCAGTGAGCATGCAACAATAAGAAGATAGTCAAGGCCCCTGATGACATGAACCTTGCGTTCCAGGGCAAGACACAGACAGTAAACAGGCAAACCAAACAAACCAATGCACGGCGACAGCCTTGGGAAGTGCTATGAAGGACCTGAGTGGGATTTGGAGATACGGCAATCAGGAAAGGCTTCTTGGAGGAGGTGATATTTAAGGTGACCAGCCATGCAAAGAGCCAATGGAAGACCATTTTGGGCGATGGGAGCAGGAAGTGCAGAGTCTCTGTGGCTGAAAGATATGGCTAGGTTCAAAGAAAGAGTGCCTGGAGGGTAGTAAGGAAGAGGGACAGAGGCACAGAATGACATCAGAGAGCAAGGGGGGCCTTTTTCCAGGGACTGAGAAGGCAGGCGGAGAGTATGTGTAACAGCCCAGCACATTCTGCAGCTGGCATCGGCTTGGAAAGGGCTGGGAAGGGCCACTCCAGGGTGAGAGCTGGGCCTCACCTGCGAACTTCTTCATTCTCATACAATCTCCTCTGTGTGCAGGACAGTTTATTTTTTATTGAGGACTGATGAATACATACTGAGCAGCACGTATTTAAAGTAGGAACTTTGATAAGTTTTGATGGATGTACACACCCAGGAAGCAATCGCTGCAATCAGGACAACGGACGTCTCCAACCCCCAGAGGTTTCCTCCTGTCTCTCTGTCATCTCTCCCTCCAGCTCCTGCCTTCCCCAAGGCAACCGCTGGTGTGCTTTCTGTCCCTATACATTAGTTTGCCTTTTCTAGAATTTTATATAAATGGAATCATGGAGTAGGCGGGGTTTCTTTTTATAGCCATCAAGCCTACACAGAATTCAAATCTTCTAATCTCTTTTCCATATGTCTCTTGTGTCTGAAAATGATCTTAAAAGTCACGTACAATAACCTCTTTTTCTATAGCTGAGGTCCAGATCATGTGTTTGGTTGGCTCTGAAGGATGGAGGGATGTTCTCACTTAAAAAATTATAGAGTATCCCTCCTCTTTTCTTCTCTCCACCATCATTTTGGAATATACAGTTGCCCTAGAAAATATAAAAGGAGATGAAAGTGATGAAAGATCAGGCAGATGGGGAAAGAGGGAGAGGCGAACCAGGGGACCATGCTGCTCAATCATTCTGATCCCAGAAATATGATGTGGGGATGACCAATTTTCAGCTAATCAAATAAAATGAAATATATTTTACTAACATGGGGCTTATAGCCCTCACCAGTAACAATAAGGAGCTCTTTCATTTATACCTTTATTTATATACACTTTGTTCTTTGCTTGCCTTCTCAAAGAATTTGAAAGCACTCACAAGATAGAGAACAATGTAATGTATGACTTTTAGTTGTTAAACTACACAGAGGCTGAGTATAAAACTTATCGATCCACCCCTTTATCTAGTAAAACCTTACTAAGCACCTACTTTCTCCAAGATGTTGTTCTAGGCACAGGTGCACCTCAGAGACATAGGAGGTTCAGTTCCAGGCTACTGCAATAAGGCAAATATCACAATAAAGCAAGCCACACAAGTTTTTTGGTTTCCAGGTACCTATAAAAGTTATATTTACACTGTATTTTAGTCTATTAAGTGTACAATAGCACTATGTCTAAAAAAATGTACACAGCTTAGTTAAAAATACTTTATTGCTAAGAAAGGCTCACCATCATCAGAGCCTTCAGTGAGTCGTAATCTTCTTGTTGGTGGAGAGTCTTGCCTTCATGTTGATGGAAATGCAATATTTGCGAAGCGCAAGAAAATGAGGTGTGCCTGCACTGGGTGTGTGGAGGCGGACAAGATAATTACTTCATTCTTAATGACTTCATTACTCATTACTTCATATGTCTTTGCCCATATGTGTTTGTGTGTTTGAGCACAATTCACGGGGGGTTGTTAAATATATTATTAATAGATCATAAAGTATGAAAGCCAACCCAGTGTATAGGAATGTAAGTTAATACCACTGTTTGGCAACAGCCATCACGGTTAAAAATGCCAGTACTCTGATCGTCTAACGGCACTAGTGGACATTTATCTCAGAGGTATACTCGCCCGTGGGCACAAGGATGCACATGTAATGAAACCCATGCAGTCTTGCTGTTGCTCCTAAATGCCAGGCAAGGTGGGGCTGATTAAACAAGTCGTGATACGTCCTTCTGATTGGATACTGTGCGTTTATGGAAAGACTGAGGTCGATGCATCTGCATTGACATTGGCAAGCTCTTATGAGACGCCTCCGTTCATCAATGGGATGGAAAAGGGGCCATAAGTAAGGAAAGGCCAGACACTCTTAACGCCTGAAAAGTTACTCCTGGTCAGTGGAGCTGGGATGGGCAAAGGGTTGTGACCCCTTCTAATTATTTTAAAATTTACAATGTGCATGAGTTGGATTTTCAGTTTGGGAAAGCCAGTTTTAAAAATAGATAAACATATAAAGCCAGTAAAAGATGCACATAGATTTTTCTAACATTTATCTTGGGAAGTCTTCTAACTGTTTTATGCAAAAGACTCCTCAGGTTGCTGTTCTGTCATCTTCTCCCTCTTTACCATCCCCTCAAAGAAAGAGACAGAAGGGGGTGTTACTGAAAACAAGCCTGCTCATCAGATTCCCCCACCACCAATGAAATTAATGGTTCATTAACTGCTTTTCAAAACTCTAAAGCCACATGGGGCCCTGAAAGACGGTGATGCCCCCAGATGGGCACTTCCTACCTGGAGGTGATGCTCCTTTGGGCCACTGAGGGAGGCCATCTGTAAACCAGGTGGGGCAGGATGACTCAGCTCAAAGGGGAGGGTCTCTGTGGTTGGAGGCTGAAGGTGGTAACAGAACTTCTCAGGTCCCAAAGATCTTGAGCCTAGACTTAGGAGAAAGGACCCTAAGAATAAAGACAGTCATATAGGGACGGAATTTCCTCCTCTATTTAAAGGCACCAATTGATTCCAGGACTGAGTAAAGGAGAGGGGCTGATTCCAAACAGAAAACCAAAATTGAGGTGAGCCCCTTGAGTAGTTGCATCCATCTGTCGTTTATCCATCCTTCGTCCATCCATCCACCCAATCCATCCATCCATCCATGTATTAATTTAACAAGTATAAATGGACACTTCCTTTGGGAGCAAACACTTCCTTTGCTACACACGGGCATGTGATGGGGGAACATTGAGACCAAGCCACTGCTTTCATTGAACCTTCAATGTCATGCCACATGTCAAACAATTTCACAGACAAATATATAACTATAAACTGCGATAGGGATTACTGAGTAAACCTGAAGAGTAGAACAGATGTCTCTGATCATGTCACACGAGCAGAGGAATTCTCATTCACCTGCTATTAGTAATAATTAATGCCACCACCTCCCCTTTATAGCTGAGGGCACCGAGGGGCACACGGATGCAGCCGCCTGCCCGTCACAGCAAGTAGGGGTGGAGTTAAGATTTGGACAAAACGCAGAGCTAAGGCTAAAAGAGAGACTGAGCCTGCACAGTTGGTTATTTCAGCTGTAAAATTCAAGACCTTCATGAGCTCAGTGGTTAATAGTGAGCAGAGATGTCTAGACACAAGGATTAGTCTAATTGGCTGGTGACATTTGGAGTATTAATTTGGGACACGAAAGACCCTAAGCGATATCCACTCCCCATAGTTACATGAGGCAGAGGCCCGACCAAATAGAGACTGGCATTAATAGTCTAGACACAAGACTTAGGGTGTTTTCATCATTGTAAAAATAATGTGACAAAGTGATAGTGTCAGGAGAAATATGAGAGACTGAAGACGGAAACGTCTTCCTGCATTTATTGTAGCCCCCAAAGCAGCCATGAGTGGCGAAAACGGGGTGATTGTTCTCAGGGGCACCGGCGATATAAAATTAGGATTCTTAACCTTTGGTTGTGGAGACACCGAAGGATTGATGCGCCCCATGAAATGGGGGGCTGTACAGTATTTCTGGGGGAAAGTCTTTATTTCTTTCCTGTTCTCCCAGAAGAGCAAGGTGCCAAAAAAAAAAAAAGGTTATGAAAAACTGCTCTTTTCAAAAGCCACGAAGCTCTGCTTCCCTATCTTGAGACATTTGGCAAATCTCATTTTCCTGCAGATGTTGTTGGACATAAATTGATGATTTCAAGAAGCGAGTAGAATATTCCGCAATGCTCGGTGTTAAGGAGTTCAGCGTGATCAGATGGGGCTTTGTCAGGCTGAAGCGTTTGAATTAACTTACATTGTAAAAGTGAAAGTGTAAAGCTTTGCTTCCCTTCTCAGCTAATCAATGAAGATTAATATTCCACGGGAATCTGATTTTGCAGATGGAGCTGAGCTGCACTGTTTTCCCCACCATTTTTTCCTCCATAGTAAATAAATCATTTTTATTATACAGTATGAATTTACTTAGCTCTTTTAATAGCCTTTGTAAGAATAATGCTTCCTTTGATTATATTACGTTTTTAAATGTGTGCCGTGTGTAATACAATTCTGCAGTTGGGGGGAGAGGCTGCGAGGGGTGGGAGAGTCGCTGAATCTGTCAGCTCCAGCAGCTTGTCCCCTGTGTTTTCAACCCGATGAAGAAATGCCTGGGTTTCCCGGGAGTTTTAGGAGTAAATTACTAAGCGTTTGCTCGGATAAAAATGGTTCCTACCTGCGCCTCATATAAAACTTTTTCTACTGGGGAAGATTCGATTAATCTGAAAGGACTCGGTCTCTATAAAGCTATTCTGGTTGGTACTTTGTACCTTTTTATCTTCAAGGTGCCGGCAAATTTATTTGATTTCTGTTCCCCAAAGGAGGGAAATCAACTTGATAATTCCGGGGCTAACATCCAGCTGTATAAATTGATCAGCCAAACCGAAAAGCCGCGGACGGCCGACTGTACCGCACGCGCTCTCGCCCACCATTGACCAACCCAAGGCCCTCCTGCCTCCTCCGAGGCCTCCCCCCGAAGGACAGGCACCCCCGGCCTAAGGGGCTTGCACCTCACGTGGGACAGAGAGGACAGGGAGCGAGGGGGCGAGGGAGAGGCGCGAAAGGAGAGAGATGTCCTTAGAGACCAAAATATTGTGTGATGTTGTGCCTTCCACCGAATCCAAATTATTACACGTCTGATGAGAAGGCATCCGAATCACCCAGACGTAACCTTTGACTTTATGTGCCACTCGCCTTGTATGCGGCCTACAAACAAATCCTGCTAAAGTATTTTGTACACCGGGTTACTCTCATGTTCAGAAACTTGAACAGCTCCACATGCGCTGTTAGGGGATCGAAACTATGCTGGAGCCTGAGAACTTAAGGTTCTTTTAAATGCAGCCTCAATGCATGAGCCGTGTGTGTGTGTGTGTATGTGTGTGTGTGTGCATGCGTGTGCGACAAAGCAGTGAGCTCATGGGACCCTGACTCGGAAGACCCGGCTTGCAGCTTCCTTTCTGCAATTTGGTAGTTGGGTGACGAAGATCGGCCGTCTTTTCTAGGTCTGTATTTTATCATTTTTGTAACACGAATGATAGTGACAATAGACGTAACGGTGACGTTGGTCGTGTAGCACTTACTCAACTGATGTTTGGGGGGAAAGAATCAAATGAGGAGCCCACCTTCCAGCAAGAGCTCCAGCTCTCCAGGGGTCACCAGCGCTGTTGCTGGCACAGGAGTACAAGGATGGACTGAACTCATTCGTGTCCACACGGAGAAGGCTTTAGGAACCTGACCAAACGGATAATTAAACATATCTACATTTTCTAGGACAGGCAGGACCACAGTCAGTTCAAAATGGAGCCCTCTGTGGAGACCCAAAAGCATAGTTTCCAAGCTTTTTGGGTAAGAGGAATGTTCCATAGCCCCCTATTTTTTTGGACTTAGGTGGATTATTTGATCACACAGTTAAGAAGAAAGGACTATGGTAAATGTCTAGACGGTAAAGGTGCTTACAAAGAGAACAGTGAAAGCCCCCCTTTCTTTATCCCACCACTCCATTGCTCTCCCACTGACCAAAACTGCCACTTAGACCCCTAAAAACAGCCACGTGTGCCTCCACTGAATGCACGTTCACATTATGAATGTATGAATGCGTGTTATTTCAGCCTAGAGGAGCACCCGCGTAGCCTCCTTTGATTCAGCACCCGCCCACTCAAGGAATACGCTTTGGAGATCTCTGCATGTCACAAGTGTAGGCTATTTTGTTGTGTGAAGCTACATAATACCCTAGGTTAGAGACTTGTCCTTGTCTATTTGCGCATTTGCTCCCTCATTGATGGAAATGCTACATGACCATCTAAGGGCTGTGTATGTGTGTGTGCATGGGTGACTTTGTATGTGGGATGTATTTCTAGAAGTAGAAGCCTGGAGCCTTTAAAAATAAAACATCACACATTGTGCCATTCATGTAGTGACTGCTGCTTAGTAAATTGTAATTATATGAGAAATGATGAATATATAATGAACTTTATGAGCCAAAAAACTCTCACCTAGAATTTGGCAAAATGGTCCCTCACCTCAGACTGAGGCCACATTAAGAAAAAAAAGAGAAAAAAAAAAAAAAAAAAAAAGGAAACCCTTTTGCGTTTTCAACTCTAAATTGTACTTAAAAGACAAGTTAGCTTTCAGGGGCAAAATACAAAACATTTAGGAAACTGATACGCATGTGTGATTGTGCGCGCCTGGGCCTACGTGCACCTGCACACACATTTTGGACATTTTATGCCCAAGCTAGTACGAAAACCATGTACCCTTGGGGAAGCTGCCATTTTTCTATGGAGACCCAAGGCCATATACCTCACAGCTCTACATTTCTACCCTGGAAGGCAGTACAGGATCACTGTACCCTTTAATAAAGGCTTAGAAATGGACCGTGCAGCCTGCGTCAGAGCATGAGCGAGCGCCTCCGTGTTAGGGAGCACTCAAGCAGGTGAGAATTAGCACCGGCACCCGGCTCCACGTGAAAGCGACACCACGGGCCTGATGAGAAACTGGGCACCATACAGTCGTCTCCTCTGGCCCAAGATCTTTCTCTTCGGTCATTTGAATGGTTTGAAAACATGTTTTCATCCTTGACACGGTCTCCTCAAAGCCGAGATGTGTCCCTTCCTTCCTTCCTTCCTTCCCTGTCTGGGTGGAGTGACAGAGCCTGTGGCTTGTTCTTGGCCACTCTGCACCCCACGTTGGGGACTGGCCGCGTGGAACCCCCTCAGGCCTGTCTGCAGACCTCCTTTCTGTTAACGCCCGTCTCTGCCTCCCTCTGCGGCTGCCTCAGGTGTTGGCATGTTAGCTGCCATGCTTTGCTCACGGCCAAAGAGGACTGATGAATACACCGTATTTGTTGGTTGGTTTGCTTTGGAGCAGACCCAAAATTTGGAAAATTGTCTGAGTACAGAAGGGTCACTTGGCTTTGAAGCTGATGCAGTTAGGAGTTGGAGTTGGGTTTTGAGGTTGCAAATGGGATAAGGCTTGGGAAAAGACACCAAAGCATTTGCTTCAAAATCACCTATTCCATAATGATCCTCAAATAAGGGTCCAAAGTTATATATATATATATATATATATATATATATATATATATATATATATATATATATATATATATTTAGCATTTAGTGCTATGCCTTTTATGAAGAAAAATGGTGTGAGTCCTTTACATTAGTGATGCACTCAGGCACTGTGATTCATTTCCATGCTGATGAATCTTTAAAATGGCCCAAGATCCTTCATGGAAAAATATTTTTTGAGTGCTTGTTGATGTGCCAGGAATGTTGATCGATGTTATATAAGCAGCTTTCAATAAGATGGACAGAAGTTCTTCTCGTGGAGCTTCCATTCTTATGGAAAATACACACTAATACTATTGCTTTAGTTATCTGTTGCTATGTAATAAATTACACTAAAACTTACCAGCTAGAAATAGCACACACTTATTATCTCATAGTTTTTGTGGGTCAGGAATAGGGGAGCATCTCTGTTGAGTAGTTTGGGTAGGTATTGGCTGGTACAAAAGCCATGTGAAGGCCCTACTAGGGGAAGATCCACCTCTGAGCTCTCTTGGGTGGCTGTTGGCGAGCCTCAGAGGTCTGCTGCCCAGCTCACTGACATGGGCTTCTCTAGAAGGCTGCTCATCGCCAGAGTAAGACATTCAAGGAGAGTGAGAGAGGACACCAAACAGAAAATACAGTCTTTGTGTTACCTCATCTGAGACATGCCACCCCATCACTTGTGCTTATTCACGTCATTGGAAATGAGTCAGTTAATCTCACATATTCTCAACAGAAGGAGTCCCACAAGGAAAGGGGTCATTGGAGACTATCTTAGACACTTCCTACCACATTTATTAAATATCTACCCTGGGAAACAGTGAGAAAAGCATAAAACAATGATAGTAATAATGACCAATGTCATTTATTGAGGACTTAATATTGTAACAGCTTTGTGTTAAGGGTAATGGTAAGAAGAACTCATATTTATTGAGCAACCACTGAGTGCCAGGTACTGCGCTAAATGCTTCATGCATCTCTTTTCATTTAATCCTCACAGCAATGCTCAGTCCATGGGTACCATCCTGTGTCCATTTTACAGAGGAGATACTGAGGTGCAGTCAGCAGTGATCTCTAAAATTGCCTTCTCCGTGTGATACACCAGAGGTCCACATTTTTGTCCCATTTACCAGCCATATATTAGGTCTACATTCATTTTCAGCACCTAAATGTCCAGACAGTGGGAAAACTCAGATGGCTATGCAATCAAGTCCTCACTCTCCCGGCTGCTCAGTCCACCTCTGAAAACCTAGGGGGAAGGGATGATTACCCCGAGCAGGTCCTGAGGAGTCATCCAAAGCGCTTTTGAGGCAAAGATGTTACATTTTGTGGCTATGGTTCCCAGCGGGGGAGCAATATTGCAGTCACATGCACCAAGCGCTCTCCTCTTCACAACCTCTCCTCTTAAACCAATTTATTGGAATGAGGCCTCACTTCACAAGCAAATAAATAGTCAATAAATAGCTAAGCTCTGTATGTGTTGCTGCTCTCTCCTACTGTACATTTCCATTCAGTGAGTCTATTAAAGCTTAGAACTGAACCTTTTAGAAAAGAAAATGAATAACCCATGACACCAGCCAAAGGCCATGGGGATATGAAAATGCAATTCGTGTGACTTGGTGGGATGCCAGTGAAGCTGCCATTAGATGATTCTTTAAGCAGCACTCTGCTCACTTTTAAAATAAATGGAGATAGAGAAGTTTCTGGAGATCCCCAACGTGCATGTGGCTGGCGGCTATGACTGCCTCCTCTGTACCAGCTCCCATGCTAGGCATTGACATATGATGGGGCAAAGAACCTGGAGCAGATATCTCCTCAAGGCTTTTACAGCCTCCTGGGAATAACCAGCAGATGATTTAAATAATGTGTAATATGTGCTGGACAGAGGCGTTTAGGATTCTATGGGAGCACATAGTCCAGAGGAACAGGCAGGGAAGGCTTCCTGGAGGAGGGATTGTTGAAGCTGAGAGCTGTGGGCCAAGAAGGAGTCAGACAAGTGAGGATGAAGACAGTTTGATAAACATTAAGTAAAATTACCTAACGTCAACTGAAATATGATGCAGCTGCACAACTGCAAAGAATTCAGGACATTGAAGAAAAGACAGAAGGTTGAAGGCTGGACAGAGAAGGCAGAGAGGTTAGAAATGTAACCAGGGCTCAGATCATGATGGGGCAATACAAGTCAAGTATTTTGTATTTGTAGCAAGTGCACTGATGTATTTTAAAGCAGTGGGGAAAGGGTTAGCCTCTCAATGAACAGCCTAGTTTTTTTTTATTAGTTTGGCAAACAATTTTGAATCAATGGCAACGTGTTAACAATCTCAATTTTCTATGTTTCTATAAGCCATAAGGACACGGAGGTGAGTCAATATTAATGGTTATTAAGAACACAGTTTCTGGAATCAGAAGTTTATACGTTGAAATTCTAGTTCAATCTTTTGCATAATGTATGTCTTTGGAGAGATTCCTTAGCCTCTAAGAATCTCCATTATCCCATCTGAGAAATGGGGAAAATAATACTTACCTCGTGGAGCTTTGGTAAGATTTGTATTCATGCACGGTGTTGCAAGCTACCACAAGCATAGAAGCTTAAAACAATACACATTTATTATCTCCCAGTTTCTGTGGTCCAGGAATTGGGAGTAGCTTCCTTGGATCCTCTACTTAGGATCTCACTGACTGCAGTCATGGTATCAGCCGGGGCTGGGTTCTCACCAGAGGCTTGCCTGGTGCAGGATCTGCTTCCTAATTTTCTTAGGTTGTTGGCAGAATTAACTTCCTTGTGGCTGTAGGATTTATGGTATTTACTTCCTCAAAGCCAGAGATGGAGAGGAAGGGGGGGGGGGGAGAGACCCCAACAAAAGAGGTGTTATGATCTTACATAATAACATATTATGTGTGTTATCACAAGCATCCCATCCCCTTTGCTCTATGCCATTGGATAGAAGCAAGTCTCAGATCCCGCCCATGCTCAAGGGGAGGAGCTGGTGCAAAGGCATGGATACCTGGAGGTGGGGGTCAGGGTGGGAACCACTGTAGAGTCTGTAGACTTCATGTCATAAAAAAGAGTGAAAGAGGTTAGCCTGATATCTGCCATCCAGAGAATTTACTCAAAGCTATTAACTGTCTTTAGCATTAGCATATGATTTGAGGACAATGGGATAGACCATTTCTGTGGGTTGGGTAACAAAAACGTGGTGGATGTACTAGACTGGTCAGTTTTGTTGGCCAAATACTAATGAAGGAGAGGCCAAGAAGATCTTTGTCAGGTGGGGTATTTGGTAAATGGGTAAACCCCACCGTCTGTAAGATTAAGCTGCACCAGGAAGATAGGTTAAATATTATTGTACTCTATCCCCGAGCACCCAATAGTAAAAGTATAGGAAATGAAGAGTTAAACAAATGAAAAAAAAAAGCAAACAGAAAGAAGGAAGTATTAAATATAAGAACAGTAATCAATTAAATTGAAACTAGAAGAGCAATAAAGAATATCAATGAAACCAAAACTGCTTCTTTGTTTGTTTGTTTTTTAACTTGGAAGTGTTATATATATTTTATTTTATTTTTTCTTTTCTTAAAGTATAAAAAAATTGATAAATGTCTAGACCAAAAAATCTGAGATGACAAAGATGATAAAAACACACACAGTAATAAGGTATTAAGGAACTATCACAATCTATGCACATGTATTCAACAACTTAGATGGAACAGACTGATTTCCTAAAAATCATTGTTAAAACTCACCCAAGAAGGTTAAAATAATCATCTTAAACAAAACTGCATAGGCCCAGATAGCATCACTGGTTATTCTACCAAACGTTTAATGTTAAAAACACCAATATTACACAATTTCTTTCAAAAATAGAGAAGCAGGGAATATGTCTCAATCCTCCTACAAAGTCAAAACTAACCTGATACTAAAAGCAGGCAAAGGACATAGAAGGGAAAGAAACTACCCTTCATAAAAATCAATAAAAAAGTTATCCACAAAATATTAACAAATCAAATCCAGCAACACATAAAAAGAATGATACAGGACAGCCAAGTAAGGTTTACCCCAGGAATGCAAGGCTGGCTTAATATTTGAAAAATCAATGTAATTCATCATATTAACATAATAAAGAAAAAAAAATAAAACATGACCATATATACTAATGCTAAAAAATATTTCAAAAAAGTGAATATACACTGATGACAAAAACTTCAACTAACAAAAAATAGCAAGGAGTTTTTTCAAACCTATAAAGATATCTCTAAGAAACCCGATAGTTAACATTATACTTAATGGTGAAAGTCTGAATGTTTCTTTCCTGGGAGCAGGACCATAAAAATGAAGTCTACTCTCACCACTTCCATGCAGCACTATCCTGGAAATCTTACTGAAATAAGTGAGAAAAAAATACAGAGTACACTGATTAGAAAGGAAGAAATCAAAGTGTACCTATTTATAACAATATAATAATGTAGAAAATTCCAAGGAAGCGCTCACAGCCTCTTACTACTAATAAGTGAGTTCACTAGGGTCCCAAGAATCAAGGTCAAGACACAAATATTAATCATACATCTATCCCCTAGCAAAGAAGTTTGGAATTCAACAAATGAAATAGGTGTAAATTGACAAACTGGACAAAGGTTTTTATGTTGAAAACTATAAACTGTTCGTGAAATTAATAGAAGGAGATCTAAACGAATAGGGAGGCCTACTGTGCTTATGGATTAGGAGACTCAACATAGCAAAAATATTAATTCTCCACAAACTAAAAGTTCAACAGAACACGAAGCAAAATCCCAGCATTTTTTTTTTTTTTGTAGATATAAACATAAGGGCTCTAAAGCTCACAGAGAAAGACAAAGAAACTAGGCCATCCAAATGAAGACGAAAGAGTAAAGTTAGGTGAACATATTTATCTCCTATAACCTTAGAGTAATCAAGATAGAGTGGGACTGACAAAGGATAAATGTGCTGAACACAAAACAGAATCGGGAATTTAGAAGTAGACCCACCACAACCTGCCACTTAATCGAATCTTGGAGAAGGTGCATCATAAGGGAGATATTATTATTTTTTCCAATAAATGGTATTGGAACTATTAGAAATCTGTCTGTAAAATGTAGGAGCCTCACCCTCAGCCTCATACCTAAATTCAAAATTAATTCAATATGAATTATAGATCTAAATATAAAATGAGAACTATAAATTTTTGAAGAAAAGGCAGGAGAAAATATAGGGTAGGGCAAAAGTAGGTTTAGAGTTGTGAGTATGGGAAACACAGAGTTTAGTCTTGTTTCATTACTTATTACTTATTGTTAACCTATGGTTGCCCCACCCTGTATTCATGTTCTTGTGAGTTTAAAAGGTTTAGACAGGATACAAAAAGCACAGTGGAAACAAAAATGATAAATTTGACTTAATATTTTAAAAAACTGATCTCCAAAGTATTCTTTTAAAACAAGGAAAAGTCAAAGGATAAACTGGGAGGGAATCTTTGCAAATTGTCTTTCTGACAAAGGAGCAGTACCTAGAATATATAGTGAACTTTCAAAACTCAAAAGCAAGAGAAAAAACACACAATCCAATTTAAAAAGTAGAAAAAAGTTGAATGGAAAATTTACCAAAGGGAATATTTATAAGGCGAATAAGTGCATAGAAAGATGTTTAATATCAGTAACTGTTTTGAAAATGCAAATTAAAACTGAAATATGGTATATCACTAAAATGCTTAGTATAGTGCATAAGATTGGAAACACTGACATTATCTTTTGCAGGTGAGGATTTGGGGAAAAAAATGGATTTCTCATTTATTGCTAGTGAGCGTGTCACTTTAAAAAGCATTTTGACTGTTTATTACCAAGTTAAACATGTGGTTATTATGTAGCCTAGCATAATGAATGTAGCCTTTCATTTCCCTGGTTTTCACCCACAGAAATGAAAGCTATTTTTCTCACAAAAACCTGTAAGTACTGTTTATAGCAGCTCTATTTATAATAGCCTAAATCTAGAAACAACCCATAGTCTTCAAATTGGTGAATGGATTAACAAACTAGAGTACAGTCATATAATGGAATATTACTCAACACTGAAAAGGAACAAGCTATTAATACAGGCAACAACTTGGATCCATTTCAAGGGTATTATGCAGAGTGAAAGAAGTTGGTCTCCAAATATTACATAGCATATGATTCCATCAAATGACTTTCTTATAAAAGAAGTATAGGGATGGGTAACAGATCCCTAGTTGCAGGGTTAGGGGTGGGGAGAGTAGCTACCAAGGATTAGCACAAGGGAGACTGTTGGGTGATGGAACTATTCTGTTTCCCAATTTCAGTTACAATTACAAAAGTCTGTACACTATGTTAAAATGTATAGAACTGTATTCTCTAAATGTCACGGTATATTTGAACAGCAAAAAAAATAAGCTTCTAAAGAATAAATTACATGAGAATGTAGTCTTTATATATAATTTAATGTTTATATCTTCAGTCACTAGCATGGTCCCTGGCAAAAATTGTACACTTTAAAATATATGTAAATTGAGTAAACAAAATAATAATTATTTTTTAAGAACCACATGTTAGGAGCTAGTCTAGGGGAAATAGAGGGCGCCTATTTGGACATTTTTATATTTATATTTATATTTATATTATTTATATTTATATTTTATTTATATTTATATATTTTTTACTTTTACATTTATTTTTATTTTTACTTTTACATTTACATTTATATTTTTACTTATATTATTATTTATATTTATATAATAATACTTTGCAACAATAGATTACTTACAGTTAATAAGGTATCCCTTTCTGTATTTAGAATTTGCAATATAAGGAGTCCACTGATTTATTTTACACAGGAGCTGGGTTGGGGATGGAGGCAAGAGTTGGTCACTGGCTCAGTTTCTTTTTTTTTATCAGTTTCCTTCCTTCCTCCCTTCCTCCCTTCCTCCCTTCCTCTCTTCCTTCCTTCCTTCTTTCCTTCCTCTCTTTCAATAATAATAACTTGTGGGTTTTTCGAAAAACTTCTAGTAATGTCTCCAACGGGATAGCACACTAAACCCCTGACCTCCCAGCTCCTTTCCCATCCCATCCCAAAACGTTAACATCAGAATGATCCCCAGATCCCCTCAGGCAACGAGCTCCTCACCCGCAGAGAAAAAGCAGCCCCTGCGAAAGCTGCCCCTCCCGTAAAAACCGTGGAGAAACCGTGCGCATCCCACTTCTGCTCTGTGACTCTGATTCATAAACTAGGGCAGTGACCCCCGAGATGCGACTGGCCACCCACCAGCGTCAGGCCTAGGGCCTAATGAAGAACCGAGCCCGGGAGCAGTGGCGCCCTTCGCTCCCTCCCAGGGCCGGCCCGCGTGCGCTGGCCCCCGGCGCCGAGGCAGGTGCTCGCATGTGGAAGGGGGGGCTGGCCGATGAAGGACAGCATCTGGTTTAGGGTGAAGGGAGCTCTCTGTTGAAGCTGCTCTCTTGAAAGAAAACCAAAAGCGGGAGCATGGAGAGACCAGCAGAACTCTGCAGGGGTGAAGCGAACGGGCCTGGGGGTCAGACCTGAGGTCACACCTTAGCTCCGCCGCTTCCCCGATGCAGGACTTGGGGTTCATGACTCCATCATCCTAAACCTCAGCATTCTCATCCCTGCAGTGGGCGTTGAAAGGCTGTCTTCCCCAGAGGGGCACGAGTATTAACGGGGATAACGCCTTTAGTTCGTTAGCAGTGTGGCAAGCAAATAGTTGCTCAATAAATATTAGACAACGCTCACTAGCAGCAACTCTTTTATTCCTGGGAAGTCATGGTTAAACATCCATTTTTTTGTCGTTGTTGCTAAAATTTTATAACCCCTTGGATTATAAGTTTCCAGTGTTTTGTTCCTTTGGAAAATAAAGATAACACACATTTTTTGAGCACTTATTAGATGCCAGGTTGGAGACGGTTCTAAGCACTTGTTCATTTCTCTCCTTTACCTCCTACAGTGACCAAGGAGACAGACAGCATTAACTCCGCTTTACAGGGAAACTGACTTACAGTGACAATAAGTTACTTGCTCTAAAATTCAACTTAATTTGTTCTTTTAAAAAGTTTTATTTATTATAGTTCCAACTTCAAAGAGTTTTAAGGGGTGGCCTCTGAGTTAAATTCAAAACTCTTGGCAAAGAGAATCTAAATGTTCCTCTCTAGACTCCTTTGGTCTAAACAGCTAAGGGAGAGAGAAAGTCTCTGTGAACTGGGTACAGCTCTCTTCCAAAAACAAAATTATTTAATATTTTCCATATCCTTTTATTTGTGATATTGTCAGCAATATGTAATATTTTCCACTGTCCGTATCAAACTTGTTTGCTTGTTTGGTTGCAAGAGAGGAGGTAGGATTAAAAATAATAGTAACAATAATAATATTAAGAGTAGCTAATAGTGTGTTCTATATCTCAGATCAGGTTAGAAGCACTTTATGAATAATAATTTATTTGGCACTGTCACTGTGTGAAGTTGAATACTAGTATCATCACCCTTTTGTGGGAACTATAATACCAAAGCATGGATTTATACATATTTTATTGTTAAGAAATAAACAGAGCCATTTTAATTGACAGGGATTTACTTACCAGTCTTCTGGGATATAGTATGTGTGTGGGTGTGGGTGTGGGTGTGGCCCGGGATGTGTGCTGGGGATGGCAAGCCGGTGCTGAAGCAGGGTTTGGATAAGGTTGGATTCAGGAATGAAGAAAGTGACAATTCGAGGCGTGGTAGTGATTTCAGACTAAGCAATGAATAAACTTTTTTCCACTGTCCTTTGGGTTGTATATTTAGGAATGGGCTCTTTTCTTCCACGTATTTTTTGTAACCCTATAGAGTCCAGCCAAAGCCTCATTGCATCTCATTAGGATGACCGGACATAAAGGAAAGGTAGTTTGCAAGAATATAAGGACTTTTAAGCAGCATTTATTAATCAGGACACTTTTGGTTGCAAGTAACAGAATCACAGCTCAGACAGGCTTAGGTAGAAGAGAGAATTTATTGGCTTATATAACTGCAAAGATCAGGGAGAGACTGGGTTCAGGGTAACTGATATATTAGGTGAAATCTACCTTTTCTGGGTTTTGTGTGTTTTTTCTCTCTGATTTTTTCTGTTGACATCATTACTAGCAGCTCAAGAGATGTAACAGTTTCAGGTTTATTTTCCACCAAAGGGGCAGCTATAGTGGAAAACAAATGCTCTCTTTCTCTTTCTAAATATTCTCACCAAAAAAGAAGATTGTTTTTGAAATAATATTTGCATGTACTAAATACCAGTCACTTTTTAAGTAATTTATATGTATTAACTCTATTAGCACCTTTAATTTTTTACAACAAGCCTGTAAAACAGACACTGTGATGAACCTAATTTTAAGATGCTGAAATTTAGGCCCAGAATAATTGTATCAGTTACTGCTGTGTAACAAACAAGTCCCAAGCTTAGTGGCTTTGAAAAGTAACCATCCGTTGTTTCTCACAAGTCTTCGTATGGTAGTTCTGGTCTTAGCTGTGCTTGCTAATGAGTCTGTGGCTGCCAGATCTGAGGACCTGGATCTTCCAGGGTGCCCTTGGCTGAGATGGCTCAGTTCTGCTCCACGTGCCTTTCATGGACCCTCAGCAGCTTAGCCTGGATCTCACAGTGAGTTAGGGAAGCCACAGTGACCAGCACAACTGTTCAAGAATAAAGGGCAGAAGTGCTTAAGGCTTTCTTCCCATTCTGAATTATAACTGCTATATAACATTGTGTAAGTTTAAGGTGTATAACGTGATGATTTGATGCATGCAGATATTCTGAAATGATCACCACAATAAGGTTAGTTAACACCTCCATCATCTCACATAACTATCTTTCCTATGGAACATATAAAGGCCTACCCTCTTAGCAACTTTCAAGTATGTAATACAGAATTGTTAACTAACTTTACCATGCTTTATATTAGATCTCCAGAGCTAATTCATCTTCTAACTGGGAATTTGTAACCTTTGGCCAACATCACCCCATTTCCCACATTCTCAGCCTCCAACAACCACCATTCTACTTTCTGTTGCTATGAGTTCAGCTCTTTTTATATTCCACATGTAAATGAGATTCTACAGTATTTTTCTTAGTCTGTCTGACTTATGAATTTAGCATAATACCCTCAAGGTCCACCATTGTTGTTGCAAGTGACAGGATTTCCTTCTTTTTGATGGCTGAATAATATTTGTGTGTGCACGCGCATGTGTGTGTGGACTTCACATCTCCTGTATCTATTCATTCATCAGTGGACACTTAGGTTGTTCTCATGCCTTGGCTATTGTGAATAATGTTGCAATGAACATTGGGGTGCATATATCTCTTTGACATAGGGATTTTCTTTCTTTCGGATACATACTTCAATGTGGAATTGTTGCGTCATATGGTAGTTCTGTTTTTAATTCTTTGAGGAATCTCCATACTGTTTTCCGTAGTGGCTGTACCAATTTACATTTCTACCAACAGTGCACAAAAATTCCCTTTTCTTTACATCATCACCAACATCTACCTCTTGTCTTTTTTATGATAATCTTTCTAACGGGCATGAGGTGATGTCTCCTTGTGGTTTTAATTTGCATTTCCCTGATGATTAGTGATGCTAAGCATCTTTTCATGTACTTATTGGCCATTTGTATGTCTTCTTTGGGAAAATGTCTATTCACATTCTCTGATGATTTTAATTGGATTAGTAGCCTTTTTGCTACTGAGTTGTATGAGCTCCTAATATATTTTGGATATTACCCTCTTATCTGGTATATGGCTTGAAAATATTTTCTCCCAGTCAGTATGTAGTCTCTTCATTCTGTTGATCATTTCTTTCATTCTCCAGAAGCTTTTTAGTTTGATGTAGTCGCACTTGTTGACTTTGTTTTGTGGCTTGTGCTTTTGGTGTCATATCCATAAAGCCATTGCCAAGACCCAATCAAAGAGCTTTTTTCTCATGTTTCTTCTAAGAGTTTTGTAGTTTCATATCTTACATTTAAGTCTTCACTCATTTCAAGTTAATTCTTCTAAGTTAATTCATTTGCCTGTGGACGTTCAGTTTTCCCAAAACCATTTATTAAAAAGACTACCCTTTCCCTACAGAGTATTTCTGGCTCCCGTGTCAAATGTTGGTGGACCATATATGGATGGGTTTAGTTTTAAGCTTTCGATTCTGTTATATTGATCTATTTGTCTGTTTCGATACCAGTACCATGCTCTTTCGATTACTATAGCATTGTAAGGTGGTTTAAATCAGGAAGCATGATGCCTTCAGTTTTGCTTTTCTTTCTCAAGTTTGTTTTGACTATTTGAAGTATTTTGTGGTTCCATACCAAATTTTGGGTTTCCTTTTTCTATTTCTGTGAAAGAAGTCATTAGAATTTTGATATTCTGTAGTTGGCTTTGGGTAGTATGGACATTTTAACAATGTTAATTCTTTCGATCAGTGAACACAGATCTTTTCATTTATTTCTTCAATTTCATTAATCCGTGTCTTACAGTTTTCAGTGTACAGATTGTTTTTCTCCCCCTCAGTTAAGTTTATTCCTAAGTATTTAATTGTATTTGTTGCTATTGTAAATAGGATTATTTTCCTTATTTCTCTCTTAGCTAGATTATAGTTAGTATATGGAAATGCAGCTGATTTAAAAATATATATATCTTTATTGATTTCAGAGAGAAGAAGAGATTGGGAGAGAGAGATAGAAACATCAATGATGAGAGAGTCGTTGATCAGCTGCCTCCTGCACACCCCCGACTGGGGATCGAGCCCGCAACCCGGGCATGTGCTATGACTGGGAATCAAACTGTGATCTCTTGGATCCTAGATCGATGCTCAACTGCTGGGCCACATCCGGCCAGGTTGCAGCTGATTTTTGTAAATTGATTTTGTATCCTGCAACTTTACTGAAATGCTTATTAGTTCTAACAGTATTTTGGTGACATCCTTAGGGTTTTCTATCTGTAGGACGGTGTCATTGGCAAATGGAGATAATTTTACTTTTTCCTTTCTATGGGGATGCCTTTTATTTCAGTTTCTTGCCTAATTTCTTAAGGCCTTTTGAGGCTTATTCTTGGAACTGAAACACTGTCACTTCTGCCACCTTTTTGGTCCAGTCCAGATTCAAAGGGAAATAGATTAGCACTTCTTGAGAGGATATTGATAGTCATATAGCAAAACAACTTTGATAGATAAGAGGGTAATGACTTAGGACTACTTTTGTAATCAAGTCTATTTCAGTGATTATGAAACATGCCCAAAGTGACACTTCTAATAGGAATCAAACCAAGTAACTGAAGTTTTTAACCATTACAATGTTCTTAACTTTTATATTGCTTTGATTGACTCAGCTTGGCCCCGCCACTGAACCAGTCGCTTTGACTAGAGCAATGAGGCATTCTCATTGGCTAGACTTGGGTTGTGTAAGCACCCCAAGTTGAGGTGGAGGAGTCAGCCCCATGTACTGGACGTCGTACAGGGGGAGTCACGAAAAGGAAAATCATTTTCAGAAGAAAATAATAGACACCAGGACACAAAAATAATGTCCTCCACTGACAGGGATGTGATAAATGCAGCCAGGGGTATTCAAGGAGAAAGCCGTATCTTAACACTCTTGGATTACAAATGGAGAGATTTGTTCTATTTACTGAGGAAAGCAGCAGTTCCCATTACCTTTAAGTTTATGCATCCGGTGGCTAGCCGCATAATGGTAAGGCTCATATGGGAATTATAAAGAAATGTCTTTAAGAATGAGGCAGAAATATCAAACTTTGAAAGTCCAAATAGAGCTGTCTGAACTATTTTTGGATTCTTAGGGGCTTGCACAACTCCTGGCTTTAAAAAGACATTTATCACACTATAGAAAAGGGGGTGCATGATTGTATGGAAGGATCGGTAATGGTTGTATGGATGAAAGAATAGATGGTGGAGAGATGGATGGATGGATGGATGGATGGATGGATGGATGGATGGATGGATGGATGCTGGATGGATGGAAAGATGAATAAATCAGCAATGAATGAATCTCTACATGAGAGGTTGAATTCTGCATTGCTTTTTACTTCCCATGGAGGTGTGGCCCAGCTGTTGAGCATTGACCTAGGATCCAGGAGATCAAGGTTGGATTCCAGGTCAGGACACATGCCCGGGGTGTGGGCTTGATCCCCAGTTGGGGGAGGGTGCAGGAGGCAGCTGATCAATGACTCTCTCTCTCATCATTGATGTTTCTGTCTGTCTCCCTCTCTTTTTCTCTTTCTGTGAAATAAATAAAAATATACTTTAAAAAAAATAAGATTCATCGTTTTAAAGGCAGTAGAATGTGTTGGGTGCTTTTCAGTGTGCTCCTGTCATTCTCTGAGTACATTTATATTATTACACTTACTACTTCTTATGACAATCATTCTTTTACACAAGTTCCACCCCATTGTCATTCACTGCCACCCCCCCAACGGGTAACCGTAGAGCTTGACCCAGAGAGGTTGCATAGTAAGTATATTTTGAATGCTTTAATGAATGGAGTATTAGTCAATGTACAATTGATAAAAATATACAGAATCTAAGAAAGAGATGTAGATTTTATAGCCAATGACATTTCCAGTGTTGTTTTTCTTGATAAATAAAAGATAAATAAAAATTAATAATAAGCAATATTTTTTTCTCAAACTTCCCCCCTTTGAATATTGTGCTTAAATTTTTTAAATCCGTATTAAAAGAGTAGGAGAAATCTAGGGTAGAGACCAAGAACAATGTCCATCTTCTCACCTCACTAATAACCTGTCAGGCGATTCTGGGATGTCACCAAGAAGAGATCGTTGGGGAACAGTGGTACAGCAATGACTGTCTTCAGTTTTTTCCTCAGTCCTGTATAGAGAAGACACGTTAGCTATATATGGGAGTAGCCAATTCTTTTTTTTGAAATCAGATAGATATTTTGCATGTGAGGCATTCCTGACGTTAAATTGTCCTTTTCATCGTAAGAATAATAGCTTCTGCTTAGACGTGCCAGCTTGGTCAGGTACTGGTTTCCATTCATGTCCATTGCTTGTGCTCAGGTAGGTTATGTAACCTCCATTCCACAGGTGAGGAGCTGATGGAAAGGGGGCTGAAGAGACTCACTGTGAGCTACCTGCTGGCAAGTGCCTGGAGCTGAGATTCGAATCCAGGTTCATTTGACTCTGAGCACTGAAGTATTGTGTGTGTAGCATCCAGCCAGCAGACAGAGGAGCACTGTGGAGACCAGCAGAGCCTCCTTCAGATCGGATGTCTCCTCTTTCTGGCAGACAGTGAGCCGAGCAGTCCCTCCTACATCCGAGCAGAGCTCTTGTGCAAATCAGCTGCTCAGTCTCTTGGAAGGATTCTTATTTGAGGGTCTGTTAATGGTCCTGTGAATAATTGGAACATATACAATTTAAATTTTCCTTATTTCTAAGCTTCCAAAATGGCATAACTTTCAGGAGGCCACATCTTAACTCTAGGGGTGAAGGGCTTTACAATATCTTGAAGTAGTCCTTAATCCTGCCTGGATACGAGGGTCACTGAGGGGGTTTAAAACATACTAGTGCCCAGCAACCCCCTGCTCAGTGCACCATTATTCACGACAAGCCAGAGGTGGAAGCAGCCTCAATGACTGGACAGATGAGTGGATAAAGCATAGGTGGTCTGTCCATACAGTGGGACAATATTCAGCCTTTAAAAGGGAAGGAAAATCCTGGACTATGTCACAGCATGGATGAAGCTTGAGGACATTATGCTAAGTGAAATTAGCCAGTCACAATAAGAAAAATACTGCCTGATTCCACTTACATGAGGTGCTTTGAGGAGTCAAACTCATAGAAAGTACAAGGGTGGTTGCCAGGGCCTGGGGAGGGGGAGATGGGGAGTTATTATTTAATAGGTATAGAGATTCAGATTTGCAAGAAGAAAAATCACAAGAGATTTGTTGTACAACATTGTGGATAGAGTTAACGTTGCTGCACACTCAAAACCCACTGAAATGGTACATTTAATGTGTTTTTACAATAAGAAATGCTGATGCCCAGCCTCTCACCAGATAAGGTAAATGAAAAGTCCTCCATGTGATGCTTGGACTCATCTTATTAATAAAATATGTGCTCATGAACTAGGTCTCCAGACCTGGGCTGCACAACCTCAGCGCAGTCGCCCATAAGACCAGCTGGTTGACAGAATCTCCCTGGTGCCTGCAAGACCTTCAGATTCCCGAGCCCCACATGAGACATTGCAAGTCGGAATGTTGGCTGAGTTCCGGAATCTTCGTTTTCAACAGGAGACTTTTTCCTGTCTTGTGATTCTGATGAATTTGCAAACTAGAGTCAGAGCAGACACCATATTGTTCTCATGCATCCTGGTACTTCCTTGGCTCTCAGGAGCGACCTCATTATTGCAAAACCAGCTTTTGATATTATGGTTTGGATGTAGGAAAAAGGCAGGTTTTAATACCAGAACCCCTGACCTAAAAAAGAGTTTAATACCATATTCTCAAGGTGTTTTTTTTTTTTTTTTTTCAGGGAGGGTCATAGAGGGGAAGAAAGGACATATAATTTAAAAAATCATATGCGATATCATGAAAGAAATGCATATTTTGGCCCCAAATTCTGTTTTATACATAAGCCATGGAGAGAAAACTTGACAAGTTCTGGCTGTTGGGATATTTTCCTTCTAGACTCTCGTTTCTGCGGATCTGTACATTTCAATGAGGGATGAGCATATTGGGCGGAGATCATCGCAATACTCATGTTTTTCAAAAGAGAAGTGGCTCGAATGGTTGAGTAGCATTAGAATAAAAGCAAGATTTTTAAAAGGAAATTCAATAATTTTGGCAGCTTTTGTTGTAATAAGCAAACACTTACTGACAAGGGAAGGAGAAGGGAGAAAACAACCCCTGTCTTAAAGTCAGAAGACGTGCATATGATTAAAGCCAAGGAAACCTTCCCTTTTACTGGTGGAATGAAAAAAATATATCATTAGAGTTTATTTACACTGGTGCAAGGCAAAAGACAAAAATAAACCGTTTCTGTTAAAAACAGCATTCCTCTGGGTTGCGCTCCCATGTCCATTATCCCTCTAATAGCAGGTCGTTAAGAGAAGTAATAATTGATCTGCCGAGAAAGGGAAATAATGACCGGCCTGGCGCCCTGGCTGTCAGCTCCCCTGTGCTCCCAAACGCAGTGCTCATTTTGAAAGATCGTGGCTAATCCCCCAAATATACAGCTAAACAGAAAAACAACATCGGTTCCAAATATGAATACATGATCTGCTACTTAATATGTCAGTGTATCTGTCAGGCTGATAGCATTAGGCTCCGCGGCGCCCGGTGGCGGGCCTCGCAATATCTGCAGCCCGGTCCTGTGCTCCGCTAAATTTAATACATGGGCCTCGGTAATGGAGGGAACCGCGCTGGCACTTGGCAGTTTGTTATGCTCTATAAAATGGACTGCCCTGCGAATACAATAGCGATCGTAAAAACGGTGGTCAGCAGAGGGGGCGTAATGCCTTTTTTGAGGTTTCGGGAAAGGTGCAGATGAAATTTATTGAGAATCTTGCCATTGAGTTGATGATCAGTAGAGCCGTGCTAATAATTTGTTGTGAGGACGTTCTCCCGGGAGATGGCATTTCGCTGGGAAACTTTGGAGATGCAGAGAGTAGGCTAAAGCATGCCACCGCCCTGGTGTATATAACCGTCCAAGACTCGAGCATCACTCCGAGACAGGATTTACAGTGGCGGTGATCACTTCTTCAGGCGTGGGGGATGCGGGGCACTCAATTATTGATACGGCCTCGTGCATTTCCCAGTTTGGCCTCACAGTCATTGGATTGCGTTGCCGTTGCAGCCCCGGGTTCTGTGGAGGGTTTATGTTTAATTCCATTCACAGTTTCCAAATTGCTAGTCTATTTTCTTAATTATGTCATTGATTTTTTTTCCCCCTCCCCTCTGGCTAGAAAATGATCTTCTTTGAGGAAAAGAATTCCTGTTCGCCTTCATTCACGTCAACAGAGCCTGCTTAGAAATCCGGACAATCAAATTCACTTCTCTGGTTGCGTTGGGGTTACTGGTGTGCGTGGCTCGTAGGCTGAGCTAAATCTGCAAATGGGGCTTCTGAGTTAGAGGGAGAGGTGCCACATAGATAGTGATCGTGATCATTGCAGTTTTAATGCACATGTGCCGGGGGGCTGTTAAATCACCACGAGGTAGCCTTCCCTTGCTTTACGGTGGCTGCTGTTAGAGGTATCCTTTTTGCAGTTTTGATCAGCTGTGTTGCAAGGGAGATGAATGATCACCAAGCTGGATCCCTCCGCTGACAATGCAGAGATATCATTTTGAAGGGAAAACAACACCCAAAACAAAATGAAGATTTAAAAGGTTTGCATTTGTAGTCTAGGCTTCCTCCATGCCCATTGCAATGTCTGTGCAGTGAGTGAGTTAGAAAACGAAGTTTCAATTTGAGTTTTGGGTCATTCCCTTCACTACTACTTAGTTCCATTTCCTTGCAGTATGACACTAACCTGATCAATTAAGTTTCGAAGAAATCCCTTCCTTGCTGCGGTCGGATGAAAGTGATAGAGGCATGTGCCCTGTGCATAGGTTGACAGGCACCCTGATGACTCGCAGGGAGGTGGAAATGCGTCAGTGCTGTGGAAGGGACACTGAGACTAGGCACAGCAGGAGAATTTATCTCCAACGAGCATGCACAGAGTAAGATTTATGGCTTTGCACCTCGGATGACATTTCCCTGCATTGTTACTGAGCTACAGCAAATTAAAGGGATCTCTGAATATGAAGGGGTGTGTTTTTGTAATGAGGGAAAAGAGACAGAGCAATAAGAAGATAATTAAGGTAACAACTTGTGAAAAATTAAAGCATTTCCCTCTTTCAATTTCGAATCTCTGAGCATAAACTTTGTAGTTGTTAATTTAATTGCTGCCGCTCGCTGCATCCCCAAAGAATATTGAGGATTAATCATCTGGTTCATTCCAACAAGAGATAAAGCCTAAGTGAATTGAAATTTTACCAATTTAACCCTGTCTTCCTCCTAATATGACATGATTAACATTTTTCAATTAACAACATGTAATTATTCTGAAGGCCGCGTTCCACTTATTCCGGTCTTTCTGACTGCAGATTCGCCTTTTCAGGTGGCTGGGATGGAGAGTAACGGGGAGAGAGCTCTGTTTGTTCTGTTTTGTATCTGGCACACGTGTTCATCTGCATCGGGCCTTTGAAATTGCCTTTTGATCTGGAAATCAGCCTCCATACAGTCGCGTGCGTTTTTGCTTATTCGCACTTTCTGTAAATTGTTAGTGCAGCTCATTTTGAAGCCGGAGAGGTAACACAGAATTGTTGGGCGGCATTTGGAACTGAGCTCAGTGAAGAACCAAATGCCTCTGAGGTGAGAATCTCAAAGGAAGGGGCAGGCTGGAAACGCTTTCCCGTGGCAGGTGGTCGGACCCCAGGACGCAGGAGAGCTAGGCATTTCCAAGGAACTGGATAGAACCTCGCTCTGCTGAGCAGGCCAGGGCGGTAGCCAGCAGCCATAGGCTCTATTTACATCTAAATCAATTACAATTACATGCAATTTAGAATTCAGTTTCTCAGCCACACTGGCCCCATTTTAGTGTCCCCGTGTGACGAGTGGTTGCCACGTTGCATGGTGCAGACAGAGAACGTTTGCCTCACCGTGGAAAGTTTTGTTGGGCGGCGCTGGGCAAGAGGCTAGTCAAGTGCATGAGTGGTTAGTGTTCATCAGGATATGCTAGATTCTGAAATGCTGGCAGCAATCTGTGGACCACAGAGCTTAATGCAGAGATTTCGTTCTCTGTCCTGCAGAGTCCACTGCTGGCCTGGGCAGCAAGAGCAGAGGCAGGAGGGCCCTGGTCTCATCCCTTTTGCTGTCCATTGACCAGAACTGGTTCCAATATCCCTGCCTCCCTGCAAAGGGGCTTGAAATTCAATCTTCTGTGTGCCAACTAAATACTACCTTACTATTACCACGTACTATTATTATCCCTATTTCACAAGTGAGAAGCTGAGGTCCAGAAAGGTTAAGTGATGTGTCCAAGACTGAATAGCTAAAGAATGATAGGCAGGTTCCAGGGACATCTGAGTCCAGCTGCAAAAGTCTCATCTTCACTCAGTTATGCTGACTCCTCTGGTGCACACAGGGAAGTCACCAGAGGTTTCTGGCCTTGGAAAGCCTGTTCTGATAACCACAGAGACCATGGACGAGCCTCAGGGACAGGCTGCTTGGTTAACAGCCTGATATATGATAACCCAGGTGGATAACAGTGGGAAACCAAGGCAGGTGACATGATAGTTCCCTGCAAGGATCTAAACTGCAAACTCTTAAAAAGTATGGATCTATTTCATCTTTAAATTAATGTGCATGGGCTGCAAAACTATTTTGGATAGACCACACTGACTAATTTTAATTAAGCATCTATTATCTCCCATATTGCCAGACTATTTCCTGAATATTTAGATTTCTATGGATTCGCTTATTTTGTACTCAGAACATCTCAATGAAGTAGCTTCTCTTAATTTTTTAGAGATGAGGAAACGGAGGCAGAGAGAGGTCAAGTAATTTGCCCTGAGGGGTAAAGTAATAGTTGCACAGCAGGAGAGCTGGAATTTTAACCAATAGTCTATCTTCAGAGCCAACGGTTTTCCTTAAGAAGAAACAGCGTTTGGGAAGAATGATGACTCAGGCCTGAAGCAAGGCCTGGCAATTGATGGAGCGCTGTTGACTCAACCAGGGCAACCAGAGAATGCCAGTGGAAAGATTCGGATGTAAGGATCCGCCTTGGCAAGGAGGAGGGAGGAATGGGTGCCTGACGTCATGAGGAGGAGTAAGGTTGCTGAGACAGAGGATACAAAGGGACAACCATAAGAGGCTGTGCGTGGGGTCTCTGGCAGTAAGACGTGGTAAATAAGGCCAAGGGTTTGGGTGTTAGACAGCCTGCCATGCATCTTGGCTTTGCCACTTTGTGACACGGGTAAGCGGGGCAGCCATTCTGGGGCAGCATTCTCTTACTGGTAAAGTGGAGACGAGGAAGGTGGAAGTGTAGGACAGAAAGCATGTATGCGTCCCATCGCTGCTGGGCCTTTTGGCTAAGATCAAGTGTATGAATCCGTGCGCACTAACCCAGTTGTCCAGGAAGGAGCACAGCTCTGTGTTGTTTTGAAACAAGGTTAATTTTTTTCTAGCTCCCAGTTACATTTCCTAGGCAGGAAATCTAACCTTCATTATGCGAAGGATCCAGACTCTCACCTGGCGCCTGGACAAGGGAGGGACAGAGGAAGACATTGCCTGGCTCTCACCTTGATTGTCTCCCAGGCACACAGTCTGCACTTCTCCAGGCCCTTCCACCCTCCCTCCCCCCCTCTCTTTCTTTCCCCCCTCTCTCCCCTCTCCTTTCCCTCCCTCTTTTCTTTCTCTCCCTACCTTTTTATTTCCATCAGAGACACATTCTCCACACAGAACATCCAGCATAAACACCTCAAAAGGCCCTTGGAAAGCAGAAGGTTCTTACAGGCAGCGTGCCTTTCTGCCCTGGTTGACTCCGTTCCTCGGCTGACTCCCTTCCCTCTCCCCCATTTTCTCGTATTGAAACCAGAGGCAGAGAGAGTCTTGCCTACCTGTCTGAGTGATAAAAGCGAGAGGAGAAAATTCAGGGAGAAAAATCCTAAATAAATAGCCCCGAATAGTTTGCAGCCAGATTTGTAAAACACTGGGCAAAGTGCCTGGTATATTATGTGCACTGAATAAAAGGTGTTAAATAACAAAAATTCAACAGAGTAAATTTAAAGATCAAATTGGCTTTATTCAATGATTCATAAATCAGGCAGCATCCCATCCACCAAAAAGAAAGGAGCTCTAAGGAGAGCTAGAGGAAAGGGAAGGCTTTTAGAGGCAGAGAGACGGCGGGAAAAGAAGTCTATTAACAAAGGGTAGATTCCAGTCTTAGGTAACACACCTCTGGGGATGGGGGGATTACCTTACTAGTGCTGACCAGGTAATTCCAGGTGGGCTGGTTCAATGTTGCATTTTGAGAAGAGCTAAAAATGCTGTTAGGTCAGCCATTAAGTCTTGATGTCCTGACGTAGGGCTTGGCATAAGCGACTCCACTTTGGCCCGTTGTTTGTTTTTTAACAAAGGTAAGCATGACTTCTACTAGCATTTTTTTCTTTCTTTCTTTCTTTGGCAGTGGTTAGGAGAGGAACAGCAGCGTGAGTAAATCATGAGCAGTTTCAGGAGAGGGTTTGATGAGAGGCAAAGGAAGGGAGAGAGTCTCAAGGCTGTTGGGAGGGTGAACATCAAGGCCTGTGGAGAGGTTGAAGACTGAGAAATAAAGTCACTGGGCGGGAAAAGAAGGAGCTCCTCGCTGACCTCTGAGGAGGTTGTTTCAGTTGAGAGTGGAGAGACACAAGTGTCCGTGGGTCAAGGAGTGGGCCGGGGACCAGGGAGCAAGGACATGGAGGGTGGAATAAGAGTGTCAATGTTTTGGCTGTGGAGGAACAGAAAGGAAAGAGAGCGACCCGGAAAGAAGTGCTGAGACGAGTTTTGGTTGATGACAAGATATAGCAAAGGGGTGATGGCAACGGGGCACAGCGCCCAGAGTAAGATGCTTGTCTGGCCCGGCCCGCGTGGCTCGGCGGCTGAGCATCGGCCTAGGATCCAGGAGACAGCAGTTTGGTTCCCGGTCAGGGCACAGGCCCGGGGTGCGGGCTCGATCCCCAATCAGGGGCATGCGGGAGGCAGCCGATCAATGACTCTCTCATCATTGATGTTTCTATCTCTCTCTCCCCCTCTCCCTTCCTCTCTCTGAAGTCAATAAAAAAATATATATATATATATTAAATGGCTGCCTGGACATTAGGGGATTGGAACCATTAACCAGAGGAAGCTTTTCCCTGCCTGTTTCTACTCAAGGCCCTTCCTATGCTTAGAGCTAACTCTCTCTCCTTCCCCCCCCCACACTGAATTTTAGGTCCCTTCTCATTTTTACAACTTAGCTTAAATGCCATGTCCTGTTCACCTTGTCCCCATCTTTCCACCTAAGCTAAGTGCTGACCTCCCCCAGCCGCAGCTGGCTGCAGGACCCTCATGATTTTCTCTGTGCCCCTGACTGCAGCTCACAGTTAGGTGTTCACTGTTTGGTTATCTGTCTTCCCAAGTGGGTCGTTCTGTGAGAAGAGGGCTCTGTTTGATTCATTGGTGGATACTCAGGACCTGGCAAATGGTATGAGTTTAATAAATATTCTTAATGTATGAATGCATAAATCAGTGAACATGAGGGCATCTTTCTATTGTGTAAATGAATGAATGAATGTCCTGGTCCCTTTCTAAGCGTCCTTTGGAAATATCCTGAACCTACAGGTCCCCTCTAGAACCCTGAAAGCAAGATTTCTCAGCCTGACACCCCACTCAATAATTACTGAAATTGGGGGTGGACAATGAAGACTTGCACCGGCAAATGTTTATGGGAATGGTAGCACTGGACTCTGGACACGTGTCCCTTGTGGGTCATAATGGGTTTAAAAGAGCCACAGATCTGGAAATGCTGCCAGAAGCAGAGCCCATGGAGGTGTTTTGTGAAATACTTTTCAAAAGGAGTTCACGTGTAGTTTCCAAGTGTCTCAGAACCTAAGGAAGAAGTAGAGAGAAAAGGGGGGAGGGAGGGTGACCCCAAATTGGAAGGAAGATGACATCTCCTTGTACTTCACAGAGCTCTGCAGGAAAGCCCAGTGGTTATCTGTGGTGGTCTCCGAATCAGGAGTCACTGGGTTCAACGTGGCTCTGGCTTTGTGGCAATGGTGCAGACAGACTTGCAGCGGACGGGGGAGGGGGTGGGATGACCCCCGTAAGGAGACTAGGAAACAGTTGGTGGGGGTCGGTACTGGGCTCAGACTGCTTCCAGTCCTTCATCTTCTGGAGACGCAGACAGTTGATTGCAAGGCTTCTGTTCCCTTTCTACATTTATTCGTGTCACCGCACCCATAGAATGGCGGACACAGGGCTTCATTCCGGGACTGTAATGCTGACCAAGACAGATGTGGTCCCTGCTCCGATGGGCCTCAGAATGCAGCGTGGGAGACAGCTAGTCACCTTATCAGATGATTATTTAATGAAAGCTCAGGGAGATGATAAGAGGAGGAAGTGCGCAGGCTTCAATGAAGGCATAAAGCATGGGGATATAATTCTGTTGAGAGAGTCAAGGATAATTATTTTAGGTGGATGAGATATTTGTGACTCTCCCTGAACTGATGTTAATAAATATATTAAGGCCATTTGTACTTTGGATGAGTTACACTCATCTAACTTTAGCGTTGCCAAGTGTTTAAATGAAATGAGCTGCTACAGTCTGACAGAATCTCTCTGTCTCCTTTATCTCAACATCCAATGCACCGGTAAGTCCCAGTTCAGCTCCCCCTCTCCACCCCCAGGGCCACTGGCTTAGTCAAAGCCACATCACCTCTCACCTGGAGGACTGCACCAGGCTTCTAACTGGACACTTTGCTCCCACGCTTGTTCCCTCTTTTCTGTTCTCCACAGAAGCAGCCAGAGTGGCCGTTTAAAGTCACAAATCCCATTTCCTCTCCCTTAAAATGCTTCAGTGGATTTCCGTTTCACGTAGGAAAAAATCCAGACTTGTCACCATTCCCACAAGGAACCCCTGGGCTCCCCTGCTCCGCTCTCCCTTCCTGAGAGCTCTGGGAGCATTGCAAGATGCTCTTTTATTTTTATCTCTTGAGTATTTGTACTTGTACTTTCAGATGCTGTTCCTCCCGTGGCCAGCTCCTTCGTAGCCTTTGGTCCCTTCCTCAGTAGAATTCCTTCATTGGGGCTTTCCCTTATCTACTCACCCCTGCTCTCAATCAAAACACTTGGATTTATATCACCATAATCAAATATTGCCTTGTTTGCATATGTGGGCTCCTGTGGGCTCTCTCCCTCGATTAGACTACAGCATTTGGACAGGGACCCCCTCTGTTGTTGTGTATATTGTATTCTCAATGATTCATCCCATTTGGGGCATGGAGAGTTGCTTAAAAGAGTGTTGAAGGAATTAATGAGTGAATGAATAAATGAAAATAGTGAGCCCTGAGTCATTTCCTTTTAGTTTCTTCTTTCTTCCTTCATATCCTCTGCTGACACATTGGGAGACTGTTTTTCTCTGAGAATCCATTTCTGCCTATGTTATGGCTGGTTTCTGACCCTTGAGATAAAACAGAATTGCAGCTGGGTAGCAGAGAGTGTTTTAGGAGAGGTAAAATGTGTCATTAGTATTATTGTTTATGTGTCCAGTGTCCTTCGTATTTTTCCTTTCATACAGCATTTGACATTTGCAAAATGTTTTCCATTTATTTTTATGTAAGGGAAAGCAAAAAGCTGTACGTGGTGTTTTTTTAAGTGAGCATAAAGGCAGGGCATCTGATTCAGAGTGATATTTGTGCTGTGATCAGGCCAAGTTAAAAGACAGACAGACAGAGATAGACAGAGACAGACAGAGAGAGAGATGACAATGCTTCAAGCTGCCATTGGGCCCCACCCCCTCCCAACCCAGCTCTCAGAGGAAGAACTTAACCTCTGCAGAAGGGTGGGGACATTAAATGACCCAAGGAAATGTGAAATAGTGTGGGGTGTGAGATTCCTTTATTAGTCAATTTAAAATAAAATGTGGCTCAGTAATTTAGAATGTGTCTGGAGTCAAGCAGAAAATTAGCCATACTCACATATGCTCCCCCTCCGCTGAAGGCAGTAGAAGCACCGATAAAAATAAAAATAACAATACCTTGTATTTATGGGGTAGCTTTCTCCCGGGGCTTCTTCTCACTCACCCTTTTTATCTTTTCTGTGCCCTTGGAGGTGAGCAAGGACCTGGAGCCTGGGAATCCAGCTCTGCAAATATCATCCACATCACTCAAACTTCTTAGAAGTGCTTGATTCAATTATAGATTCATTAATTCATTCATTATATTATCTAACAAGGGCTACTGAGCACCTGTTATGTACCAGGTACTGTGACAAGCCTGTGGGGCTCGGGTGCAACCTGTGACCTGTCTAGTAACAGCGTCTCCCTTCCAGGTTCTTATAGAACAATATTTGTTCATAGACTCCGGGACCATTTTGTTAGGTTTCCCTGAAAACCAATCATGACTGACTTTAAAGCATGGCACTGTCTTCAGAGCATCCCCACGTTGGTTCCTGTGTGCCCTTAAATGGCTTCAAAGTCTGAGTACAGGGTTGATATGTCTGCAAGTTTCCTCTTTGGAGGAAAATATCTGCCTGAGATTTGCCCCTCTGGGGGGTAGCGAGTGAATATCTGTCTAGTTTGCTGAGATAATTGTTTTAGTATAGCCAGGATACTCCTGTTCTGATCTTGAAGACATGCTCATTTTAGGAGCCTCAGCATCCGTAGAGGCCAATGAAAGTGAAGAAACCTCCCGCAGAGGAATGGATGCGTGCACAGAGACACAGATTCTGCACCATTCCTTAGGGCCCACAACGTCTGCTACCCATCCTCAATCCCCGGATCCCCAGTTACCAGGGTAAAAGGCCCCAACACAGAGGAATCTAGAACTATTTAGAAATTCCACATGTAAGGATTTAGGGAAGCAATGGAGAGCCTCCTTAAGGGACTGTGTCACTGTGCACAGCAGCCTCCCCACCCTCCCCAGATAGACTCCCTCCCACTCACATCCAAGAAAATAAAATGTTTTCCTGCATTGCTATGAGAAAGAACCCTAAATCAATAGCAAATCAAGCCGTGGAATAAAGGAGTCTTTATGGCCCGAGAAGGTGATTGCTGAAGGTTGCCATTTAGCCGGTTTGGGTTTGTGCCTCCCTGGGGGTCTCTGGCAACGCTGTGCCTCTCATCGAGGTGCCTTTGCCTGCACCAAAGTCACCCCCTTTCCACCTTCCCCAGTGCAGGGCAGGGGATAAGAATTCTGGATGGGTTTTTTCCTGTAAGTTTTTCTTTTCTGCAAAGCCTGGGTCAGACGGGGTTGGTTGGCTCACTCGGAAGCAACCTTCATTTGACAGTGGTCCCTCTCCAAATAACCGTGAGCGTCTGCAGGTCTCAGAATGGTTTCTGTTGTTCACAGCTTGCCCACCCCCCTCCTTTTCTGCCTTGTGCCTTTTTTTCTCACATTTAAAGAGAGTTCAGGTCCTCGTGTTGCGACCTGTAAGTGGCAACCGCGTTTCAGTTCTCTGGGGTTATGGCAGTGAGAACATTTAGGAGTCATGCTTATTTGGTGGATGCTTATGACCTGAATTTGGCCCCATAGAGGTGCTGATGCAGGTCTTGAAATATACAAAAATGTGTGTATGAGCTCGATGTATCCCACTGCATGGCCTCGTATTGGGAAGGCATAGGAACATCTCTCTCTCTCTCTCTTTCTCTCTCTCTCTCTCTCCACTTCTCCCACCCCAAGTGCCTCTCCATGGCAGGTCCTCTTCATTCACATATAGTCTGGTCCTCAGAGGTCCACAGCCCTCAGGCCTGCAGCCCATGTGTTCACCTCCATTGCTGTGTGGCAGCCACCCTTTCTTCGTTTCTACTGCACAACCACTCACCCCGTCTGCTCTGTTACTGTTTGATTACCTGCCTGGGGGCTAAGAGTGCTGTGATTAAAACCGCTATCTCTCCATTCTTCTGGCTCTTCCAAAGTGGGTAAAAATGAGTTTTAAAATGAGATTTGCATGCGTAAACTCATCCAGATTGGGGAAGGGAATGGCATATAATGTACCCCAGAGTATAAACTGAGTCCTAGTTCAAGCCCCTTCTCCATTTCCCCTGAGACAGGGCCCTAGAACCTGTCTAGTAGCTGCAAATGTCATGTATTGAAATTCCAAGTTTCTCTGGCACAAAAAAATGAGAGCTCTGCGTGCTTGTAATATATCTTGCCTTTGAAAATGTATTTGCAGTAACGGTCTTTCCCGGGCAGAGGCAGAGAGGGAATTGCAGAGTCTCCATACCTAGCTGAACCGGCTGACCCTCTCAGCCCCCCAGCAGCTCTCGGTCCCACACAGGCCGGCATGCTCATGACCGTGAACAGAAGTGGTGCTCAGCTTTCGGATGTGAGAGAGGGCTCTGCTGCATAGGCCATCGGGGCTGACTTTTGTATTTCTTTCAGCTCTCCTTGAGCTGAAACAAAGCGAGAGCACTGTGCCTGTGACATGTAGCTCCCGAAACTCTGCAACTCACAGCATAAAGAGGACAATGATTTCTTCCCACGGTGGTTTCTGGAATATATTTGCATTCCACCATGGATCTTCACATTATTTAAAAGGCTACCCTGAGGTTTCCACAGTGGTGTGTGTGACGTGTATCACATACAACACGTTACCAATGCACCAGCCAAGAATCAGGGAGTTGATATTCTTGAAGCCAAAGCCAACCCCCCTCCCCCATGTTTTACTCCTTGCCTCTGCCTTGCAACGATGCTGTTGCTACAGATGGTGACGTAGTTTGTTCCTCAGGAGAATCTGACCAAACAGCATGTTGAGTTTGACAGCAAATAAGAAGGAACATGGGGTCGGTGACTTGTTACAGGACTTCTGTGGAAGCCGTTATTGGAATAAGGCTGAAGGTGTGACTCGCAGCAGAAAAAAACGGGGGGAGGGGTATGTTTCTGAGTAATTTCCAGTGGAGGACCCTGCAGGAGGCACACAGGTAAAAACTGCCACTAGGAGATTAGAGGCCAGGGGGAAAGGTTGTTCTTTAGCAGATGTCCAAAGACGATGGATGAAGCTGGCCATGGCCGGTTTCTGGGAAAAGAGGCGCCATCAACTTAGAGAAACCAAAAAACAGCTGCTGTTGCTCGGCCCTAAGTCACAGGATCTATTCTTTAGACCTTGCCGTGTGGACTGTGTGAAACCGAGAGTTACGAGGAAAACAAAATGTTAACAGAAATACATGAGATTTAAAGGCACCAAGGCTCTGTCCATGGGGGAGTTTTCCTTTTAATGATCGTTGTGAGGGAGCCCGAGAGCCGGCCCTCAGCAACCACGCAGGCTGTTGCAGAGGAGTGTCTTGCTTTCGCTGATATTGCCCCCCTCTTATTCCTGCCGTGCCTCAGGTTCCTTCTTTACACGCTGCAACGGCTCTCGTGCCGTGTGCCTCTCTGCCTCTTCCTTTTTATGCACTGAGAGGAGCCTGTACATATTTAACGTTTGGAGGCCGCGGTGCCCAGTTCCCTGAGCGGAAAATATAGCTGTTTGATAGAGAATAGAGATTTTTTTTTAAGTTTGATTTTCTAACGACTCATCCTTTCCCTGTACTTGTGATAAATTCCAGTTGTATAGTTTAAATGGTCATTGGATAGATGTGCTGCCCCGCTGTCTACAGTTTTCACATGCTTGACTGATCTCGAAATGAGACGGTCGTTTGAGCAGAAACCCAAAGCGTCCTGGGAGGCAGAGCCTGCCTGAGACGGATCCTGAGTCCTGCAGCCCCAGGCACCGGCCCGAAGACAGGCGAGGAGTATGTTTGTAGCCACGACCCACAGGTCGCTGTTTTCATTCCTCCACAGCCCTCGGCCAGGTGACTCTGCATGGGCCTAAAATCAGTTTAGCCTGATGCCGTTTTGCTGAAGGAGACGTCGAGATAGAAACACATGGAGTCATAGCATTTTTCGGCTCTCCTGGTTTATAGATTTATTCAAGGGAAGAGTCTTCTGGTTTACGCACCCTTTGCTAGTGCTCATTCACAGCGGGAGATGGTCTTTGAAGACCTAGAGATAGGAGAGAGAAACTCAAACGCTGGGAATCATCTCCTGCAAGCCAGTTCCCCCAAACCTCCGCTCTTCTAGTTTTGCTTCAGATCCGAGGCTGCTCAGCTTCCTGGGGCTGTTCAATCTGGAGGTGCCAGCAGTGGCAACGTGACCGTCTGCCTGCTAAGGAGTTCGCCTTAGTCACATCAGCCCAGATGCAGGGCGAAGGGTCAAGTCTCTGTGATTTCCCTCCAGATAATCACTCCGATGCACCCAACTGCGTCTCTGGTGAGGACCTCTGTCATCCCCTGCATGGGTTGTCACCAACTCCCTGTGGTTCTTTTCTTCCCGCCCCACACCCTCTCTCCGCTCCGTCCTGCCAACCGCATCTCCAGGGAGCTTTTCGGAAGTGAAGTCTGACTGTGTCACTGAAAGACTCGCGTGGCTCGCAGCAGAGAGCACCGGCCCCTCAGCCCAGCCCTTCTCCTCGGGCGCCTGCCCGCCGGCCCGGCTGCCCTCCAGCCACATCGCCTGACTGTTTCCACAAGGACGTGTGTGTTCCTCACACCCACACCTTCGTGCACAGTGTCGCCTCTGCTGGGACCCTGCTCCCCATCTGTTCTGCATCATCCCTTTTTCTTCCGTTGTCATGAAAGAACCCAGCAGAGGCTTTCCATCTTACGGGGGGGCTGCCTGCGAAGCTGCTACCCCGGGCCGGGTGGTGGGCCCTCCCCCCCTCCCCGTGTTTATTCCAACCACAAGGCTTTCATGGTCTGTTCGAGTTTCCTATTCTGCAGCCTCCGTGGGTTAGAACATGCACCCCCCCTTAGAGATAAGGGATCACTGTATTCACCCAGTGCCCCCCAGCAATTTAAATGCAAGGCTGGCAGAGGCTTCCCACCCTGTTTGTGCAGCCTTGGCGCTGTCCCTCAGCTCTTTCTGGACTTCCCTTTCTTGTCCCCTCTATCACCTCCGCGTCAGCCCAGGTCCACCCTGTGTTAATGTCCTATGATTTGAGGAGATTATTTGTGAACATCATAAACCTAAATTGGTCCCAAGGCTACATTTAAGAAGTGCTGATTCACACTGTACTGTATACAGTAACAACCGTAACAGCATCGACCATTACGAGCGCTCACTTATAATAACAATTTCATAACGATTATACTGTGAACAAAGTAAGGATTGGGGCTGTTTGATCACCTCATAAAAGATGGTCTCTCTGTTCGATGACATGGCTCACTTCCAGGGTATTTCCCCCTCTCTTCACTATTTAATGCTTTACCGCTGTTACCTCCTCCAGAAAGACTTATTAAAAAGTACAGTATTGTTGTAAGAGAGATAAATCAAAGATTGTTTGGATATCAGCTGTTAACTTTTTGCTTCTTACTTGGAAAAAAAAATAGAGCCAGCCGTGTGCATGGGAGCATGGGGGGGTTATTAATAATTTATTCAATCTATTGATGCTCGTTAATTGCAGTAGCTGAGAAAAGTTAGTTAATGATGTGCCTGCTGGCACCACATAATAATTATGATGGTAGTTCCCCTATTATTAGGGCTGAGTAGGTGTTCCCATTAGAAACCTTAATTTTCGAGCTGATTGTCTTAGCCATTTCAAATTGCATCAAGCCATGTTTTGGCAGACACTTTCCTAAGCAGATACACTTTTTCCAAAATTATTTCGGATGGTAGCACAGGAGTTCTCTCCAATGAAAGAGGCCGTGAAGTGCGTTGGATGCTCAGGAACTATTTGTTGAGCCCCTAGCAGCCTGTCGGCATTGTCATGTACGAAGTTGTCCACAGGAAAGAAAGGCTTTTGTTGACCCAGAGGCCACCTTGGCCAAAATCAGCAATGTCTTTGGGAAAGTGAAATTTTAATGTGAGCCACAGAGTAAGAGGCGGGTCACGCTTCCCTTGCTTTCACTGGATTCATCAGAACATTTTTTATTGCAAGTGACAGAAACCAAATTCCAACAAATTTAACCTTGTTTTGTTTTTTTTTAAAAACAGTGAGATTTATTGACTCATGAAATTAGAAATCCAAAAGATATCTGTCTGTCCTCAGGCAGGGCTGGGTCCAGGGGTTCAGATAACATCGCTGATGTTAATATGTCTCTTCTCCATCTTTCGACTTCCTTCTGAGGGCTGGCTTCATGCCTCAGCAGATTTTCTTCATGTGCCATCACAGTTAAGAACCCTGTTCGAGCTTTGATTTCAACTTGAATTCTAGCTTCCTTAACAAGGATGCCCATAACGTCTGGTGCTCCCACCCAGCTGCGGATGCAGCCTTGGTAAAGCTGCACAGTGAAGCCTTTGGCTTCCATTTGCATTATTGCTAGTGCCCTCTCTAGTATGTCAGTGTCATCCAACAGACGTGTGTCTGGTGTGTGTACATGTCAGTGAGAAGGCATTACTTTCGCTTTGGAAATGCAGAGTAAGGAAAACAAGTTGTGTCCTGGTTAGTTCAGCTCCTGCAAAAATAGTCTCGATGAGTTCTTTCTGGGGAGTGGCCGTGGCCTTTGATGTTCAGGCATGGCAGGTCATTTTCTGTCCCTCGAAGAGACAATGCATGGTGAGTGGCACAGAGCCCGGCGTGAAGGACCTTCATTCTTTGGAAGACTCCAGGGGACATAAGAGTACAACAGCCACCGATGGTTTCTGAGAACAAATGTAATCTGGGCAAAGAGTAAACCAAGGAGTTGTCACTGCATGAAGCCTACTTATTTTTATGACCCAGATTGTGTTCACTGATGCTTCTGACACTTTTTTTTGTTTTGGTTATCATTTGGTTAATCGTGTTGAACCATGACATAGTTTAATATTGTGTGCAAAACCTTTTTTTTGCCTTAATCTGTCTGGGGAAATATAAACGGAGCTGAATTCCCTCCTTTTCTTCTGTTATGAATATATCTGTGTCACTTGGTGGACACAAACTTTTTTTTTTATTATTATTCGTCAATAACTCAACTTTGGGGCTGGGTTAAAACAGCTCTCAACGGCATACCTGGAGGCATGGGTCAAAATCTCTTGAACTTTTCCATGTCTATTGATTGAAATGAATCGATAGACATGATCTGATTTAGTCTCTGTGGTCAAACTAAAAATGCAATCTTTTATTTTAGCCTTTCCTACCCATCTCACCTTCCAGGAGCATTTTTGACTTAAGCAAGGAGGGCGTTTATTGTATGGAAGAGGTACCTCCTGTATTGTTGTGCCTGTTGTCAACTAGTCATTATGAGGGGAAAATACCATGGGGAAGGGTCTCAAAAGAAGGCAGCCATCAGATGTTTTTGCTTTTGATACCAGGGGAAGCAGGTAGATGTAAATTATTCTAGTTAGGCATTAAAGCTAATAAAAACATCCCTTCTCAAATAATGGGGAAGGAAGTAAAGAGGCTAAAACATTCTATTGGCATCTCTGTGGATTTCCAATTTATACATCATTGCCATCATTGTCGCTGCCTCTGTTATTAATATTTTAACAGCAGATTGGTTTCAATAATCTGTCAGAATATTTAATGGTCTAGAATTTACAGAGAAAACTTTGTACATAGAAAAACACTAAAGATTGCTTTGTGGGATCCATCTTATCATCTGAAAGACATTCATGGAGCACCTACTATGTGCAGAGTGTTGCTAGATTAAGAAATAAATAGGATCAAGTCACTGTCCTCAAGGATTTCGATCAGAGGAAGACATGCTGTGAATATCTAAACAACGATGCGCTACTGTGCTGAAAAGAGGCAAGGGAGAGAGGCTGTAGGTGCAGGGCTGAGAATTAGTCTTCTGTCTCCACCTGGGAAATTAGGAAAAAACCTGCAACTGAAGTAGGACAAGCATTTCCTGTGGATGTGGGGCGAGCCTGAGAGATAGTCCCATCACAGAGAGACCCTGGGACCTTCCCACAACTGTCCCCCGGGGAGCTTGTTCTCTTGGACACCCTCGGTGATGGGACTGTCTCATAAGGCAGCCGCTTTTACATGGTTTTTAATTGTTAGAAGCTCTTTCTTATACCAGATTGAGCTGGACAGCTATCTGCTCTTCTTAGGCTTGAAGAAGGCATTTAGAAAAGGTTGAAGATAAGTGGACAGTTGTAAAGAAACAGTAATGGAGAGTCATAAAACTTAGTTTGGGAAATGGCCACATCCTCTGTCTTCAAATGCACACGTGTGTGTGTGTGTGTGTGTGTGTGTGTGTGTACTTGTGTGTGTTAACATATGCCATATACACATATTAATTGAGCATCATTGTTGGCTAGACACTTACCAAATGCTTTATGGATATTACTTCATTTAATATTTTAACAGCCTTGTAAGGTATGTATGATTATGAAACCTGCTTTATAGACAGGGAAACTGGGACTAGACTTTGATAACTTGGTCAGATTTACATGGGGAATCAAAGAAGAGACCTTAGAAAAGGGACTTTAACTCTGTTTTTAAATAATTTTAGTCTCAAAATAATATATTGGCCTGAATAAGGTGGATCCAATATAATAGGAATCTCTGTGGAGCTGGGATGTGTGTGTGTGTGTGTGTGTGTGTGTGTGTGTGTAAGAACACTTTGCATGAGCTCTACCCGCTTAAATCTAGAAGAGCTCAGTACCGTGTTGTTAACTGTAGGCACGGTATTGCACAACAAATCTCTAGAACTTATTCATCTTGCTTATGAGACTTCACACCCTTTGAATAACAACTTCCCGTTTCCCCCACTCCACAGACACCTTTAGGCCTTGCAGTAGCTGTTCTCCAGGGAGGAGTCGAGGGTGCAGAATAGGAGAAGTCGCTGTATCCCCAGGAATCGGTCCATAAAGGATTTACCAGCCACCCCCCCACACACACACACAAATGAAGAAAAAAAAATCTAGCCAGCTAGTGCTCTAATATTTAGAAATAATAAAATATAATAATAATTATATATATAATAATAATAATTCCATACTGGACATATAGAACTTATTCTTTTTAATAGTTTCTTAGTGTTCCATTTTATGAACACAACAATATTTATGTAATAGATTCCTTATGAATGCACATGTGAATGGTTTGGTTTGGGTTTGGGTCCTTTCTCTATTTCAGGCACTGCACCTACTCACACATCCCTATCTCTCGCTATTTGTGCACATGTATTTATAGGATAATTTCTTAGTTCTGCAAGGGCTGGACCAATTTACTTTTCATAGATATGGCTAAGATTCGCTGCCCAAAAAGGTTTCATTCATTTATGTTCTTACAATGTACATGCTAACACCTATTTTCTTCACCAAAAAAAGTACCTTTTAAACCCCATTTTCTTTCTAATAAACAACCCCCCTGCCGCGAGACAGTGAAAGGCGGCGGTGGCTGGCTAGGAGCGCTCCCATTGCCCCCAGGGTGCTTGGCCAGGCCATGGAGCTGGGAGAGGCAGTGACGCTCTCCCTGGCAGAGGTCAATGGAAGCCACTCCCCTGGGCATCTTCTCAGCTCTAGAATCGCAGGCGAAGGCTCCTGCTCAGGGGCATGTGATGCCAGCAGTGGGCTGTCGCCAACGCTGCCCAGGTTCCTGAAACGGGAAGACAGACCGGGCGCTTCATTATTAAATGAATTCACGGGACCAGCTATCACAGAAAACATGCGTAGTACAAGATACCGTTTCCATTTGGGAGCGCACGTGGGGTGAATGGAAGGTGCAGCCCACGCAGGAAGCAGCAGGGATACAGGGTCGCCGTGGGATCCAAGGGAACCGTGTGCCAGCAGCTGGACGCGGTCCTGCGTGGGGATGGTGGTGCTCTGGGGCTGGGCCGACAGCCACCCAGGATTAGAGTCGGCATGAACTCGAGGGTGCGGGGCTCAGAGTCCCCAGCTCCAGGCGCATGTCAGTGTCAGAGCCCGGCCTGGGAGCTCTGAGCTTCTGCCTTTATTGGTCAGCTGATATGAATCTGATTGCGATGTGGAGGTGACAAGATCTCTACACCCCAAAGCACTCACTCCTACGTGTCACCTCCTTTTGTAGTAACTGCAACCTGTGTTGAGAGAGCAGAGATGTTTTGACAAAAGTCAGAATCTAGGCAAGGAATTAGATTTATTATACAGGGTGGGGTGAAAGTAAGTTTACAGTCATGAGTATGCAAAACACACTTTTTCTTTTTTTAATTTTTTAATCTTCAATTGAAGATAATTTTTCCATTGCTTTTCAGAGAGAGTGGAAGGGGGAGAGAGAGACGCACATCCATTGGCTGCCCTGCAACCAAGGCACAAGCCTTTGACCGGAATTGAACCTGGGACCCTTCAGTTCATGGGCCGGTGCTCTAACCACTGAAGCAAACCGGCTAGGGCAACTCAGTCTTTTCTCGTGTTATTTATTAATTATTGTATTATTTTCCATACAAACAATTGTAAATCTGCTTTTGCCCCACCTTGCGTTTTTTCCTTTGGTATTGAAAGCAAATATGGATAAAAACTTGATGATTTACTTCTTTGGAGGACAAGAAGATTTCAACTTATGTGATCACTTTGTTTCATTGGTAGGCCTCCAGGGGGGTATTTTTTAAGTAAAGTTTTTATTTTGAGATAATTTTAGATTCGTAGATTCGCATGAAGCTTACAGAATAATACAGAGATTCTGCGTCCCCTTTACTCAGATCTCCCAAGGTGAAGTCTTTAAAAATTGTCCTCGCCTATCACAACCAGAGACTGATCTCAATGGTCCATAAGACCTACTACTCACGTTCAGACGCTGAGTCATCTACAGATGCAATCTAATGGTCTTATTCAGATTTCCCCAGTTCCATTTGTATTCCTATGTGTGTGTATGTGTATTAGTTTTATACACTTTTAGCACTTGTATTGGTTCATGTCCACACCACAGTCAAAATACAGCACAGTTCGGTCACATATTGCACATGCCCCCACTTTCCCCTACTCCTATCCCCATCCCTAACCCCTGACAACCACCAACCCATTCTTCATCTCATAAATTTTGCCAATTAAAGAATATTCTATTGCCCGGCCAGGCGTGGCTCAATGGTTGAGCGTGGACCTGGGATCCAGACGATCAGGGTTCGATTCCCGGTCAGGGCACATGCCCGGGGTTGTGGGCTCGATCAATGACTCTCTCATCATTGATGTTTCTGTCTCTCTCTCTCCTTTCCACTCTCTGAAATCAATAAAGATATTCTATAAATGTAATTTATAGTATGCAACATTCGGGCATGGGCTTCTTCCACTCAGCGTAACGCCCCGGAGGTTCATTCAAGTTGTCCCCTGTGTCAGGAGTTTGTTCCATTTTCTTGATGGGTAGTACCCTATGATATGGATTGACCACCCACAGAGCTTCATTGGCAGGGATCCCAAGGTTGAGCAGGAAAGAGCGCCGTTATCACGGAGTCCTGTCTGTCACGGAGTCAGGGATGGAGAGTGGCCGCGAGCGTGTGTGACTCACTTGCCTGGGTCACACATGTTTGCGCTGATATTAGAAAGGGAACCGGGAAGGAGAAAGAATTCACACCTATCTCATGCTGAACAACAGAAGTCAGAAGACTCATGAGGACTATCACTAATGCAGCTGGTGACAGGTTGGGCTTGTATTGCATGACTTCCATCGGGAGCTCTGGGGGTAGAGGGTAGGATTTGAACAGGGGTCTCCAGCCACTGCTCAGTGCTCTCTGTACTCCACTCTGTCTCCTGTTCTCTCTCACTTCTTTTGGCTGGTGCTGGAGACACACAATTTGCAGGAGATGGTTTTGCTCAGATCTGCCAAGTGCCATATAGATGGGGCTGCCTAGTTTATTGGGTAGCCTGATAAACCCCTGAAATTATTGCCTTTCTTCTTGCTCATAAAAATAGCTGGACTCCTCCAATGCATAGAACCCATCTGTACCAACAGAATGTTGGAAGTCTGGGCACTTGGAACAGAAAAATAATCTTTGGCTTGGCTTTGATCATATATACTAATTATTGCTAATATAGACACCAGATGATTGCATTTTATTATATCTTTGTTTTTCACTAAATGTTTGAATTGCTTCCTTGGGGGAAGTTGTCACACTAATTAATTGTTTTGTGCTTTTCTTGACATATCTCAGCACTATCTGTGCCATGTGTCTGTTGTTCTAAATATTGAAGGCATTTATAACAATAATAGAACTAATTTCTCCCCACAACTAAAATAGCAAGCATTCCTTTTCAATTTTCCATTTCTGACAAAGGCATCCTGATGCTTTCAAGTTTCCAAACCTTATGTAACCTTTGACTTTTTGTCAATTTTGTTCATACCATAAAATCGTATTTTAAGTCGCATTATTGCGTCCTTCATCAGACTCTCTTTTTAAAAAAAAATTTTAAATATTAACATGCCCTCTTATCTCACATTTGGATGGCTGTAATGTTACTCTCATTCGCTTTTTTTTTTTTTTCGCATAACTTTTTTTTTAAATGAACCTTTCGGTTCATCCTAAACTTAGAAAAGACTTCGCTTTTCCACCTCACTACCACTCTGACATCCAAGAATGGGCTCAAAATCCGAGAATCCCCCCAAAATTGGTTTAAAGATGGGCCACATCCTAGACTGGAAGCCTAGCATATTTTATTGTTTATATATTTTTCTTTTCAGGGAAAAAATAATTCACCACTTCTCACATGCAATAATTTGCCAGAGCTGTTGATTTTTTTCTCCCCTGAATGATTTACCACATCTTTCCAAAATGTCTCCATCTCCACCATTACCACCTCTTTTGTGCAAGCAGCCCCACCTTCTCTCACTTGTTTTACTGGAACAGCGTCCTAACTGGCCTTCCTGCTTCCAGGGTGCAACTGGACACTGGATTCTGCTGACAGCGACCAGTGGATCTTTTCAAATGCAGACATAATCATGGCTTTCTCCTGCTTAAGCCGTTCAGAGGCTTCCTGCTTTTCCCTAGAGTAAGAGTAAAATCCATAACCCGGTCTATGGGGATTTGCAAGCCCTGCCTCCTGCCATTTCCCACAGCCTCATCTTGCACCGCAGCCTTTCTCTTTCCTGCTCCGGTCACGATGGCTCTCATTTAAAAAAATTTTTTTTGAGTAAACCACCATATCTAAAACTGCACAGTCTCACCTGGCACTCTCTGCTTCCTTCCCTGCATTCGTTTTCTGCTTTGTAATGGTCATCACTCAACATAGTATATACTTTTTTGTACGTCATAAGCTTTATTCAACTGATCCGAGCTTATCGTTTCTTTTTTTTAAATTTATCTTTATTGCCCAGCCTGGCGTGGCTCAGCGGTTGAGCGTCGACCTAGGATCCAGGCGATCAGGGTTCGATTCCCGGTCAGGGCACATGCCTGGGTTGTGGGCTTGATCAATGACTCTCTCACCATTGATGTTTCTATCTCTCTCTCTCCCTCGCCTTTCCTCTCTCTGAAATCAATAAAGATATATTTAAAAAATAAACAAATAAAAAAATAAAATAAAATTTATCTTTATTGTTGAAAGTATTACAGATGTCCCCTTTTATACCCCCATGGACCTCCTCCACCAGGCATCCACCCCTGCCCCCCCAGACCTTCTCCACACTATTGTCTATGGAAACACAGTACATACTCTCAAATTCGTCCTGCCTTCCTCCACTGGAATGGGAGCTCCACAAGGGCTGGAATTCACCTATGCCTATTTTTACCTGTCCTTCCTGAGTAGCTACAACCATAACATTGCTGCCCTAAAGAAATGTCTGTTGAATGAATGAATGAACTGAACGAATGAATGGATGAATGCACCTATCAATGACTAGCAGCCCTGGTAGAACGCCTTTACACACCGTATGTTCTTAGTAATTACAGATTAGGATTGCTTAATCACTGCCAGCCGGTAAAGTCATTTTTTCCCTTCTCGTTAGTGTATTTGTGAATCCACATGTTAGTGGGAGGGTTGCAGGCACAGTGCCAAGCCAAGGAGAACGGAATGACTATCGTTTTTCACTGTGTATCTATCTTGTGACGTGATGCCCACATATGCTCTAAGGAGAGGGGCCTGTCGGCAGGGACTGGCCTGGCTCCCTCCTCTGTGATGTTGCAGTGGCAATGGGCCTGCTTGGGGCTCCTCTTTTTTAGATAAAGTGCAGCAAACAGGTAACAGGCTATGTGCTCTGGTGCTAGCTGGGGCTATTTTCTTCCTGACTTTGACACATGCCAGGCACATGACACATGAAGTTCCCTGTCCTGAACTTCAACTGCTTAGTGTCCAGCGCGGCAATAAAAACAAACAAGCAAGAAGTAAACCTTTGTTTCTCCTTCTGTCTTTTCCATCTTCTGCCCTCCCCCCCCCTTCCTTCCCGCTCTTTAGTAAGATCACATAAAATGATAGATGTTAAATACCTGACAGACAGCATGGAGGATGCTTATGGCAAGATGTGCTTTATCACCTGATGTATATATAGTTATAATTCCTAGTCATGTGTTACTGTTGTTATTGGTTCCACAAAGATTTTCTTCCTCTGTTAGCTGGAAAGTCACGATACAAATAATTACCCACCGCTTGCTTTGGTATGGTTCACCCAGCCCAGCCAAGCCAGTTTGAGGGATGATTCTCCTCTTAATTTTCTTGAAGGGCTGTTTGTAACCCCCATGCTGTATTTTAAGGCAGCATTTTAGCATCGATAGCTGAGCCAGTCTTTTTTAAAAAATTTTTAAATTGATGAGTACTGCAGATTTCAACCTTGGAAGCTCTTTTTAATTCCCCCAGTTCAACTCGAAGGTCTTCGGCCTGTCTTCTACTTCTCTCTAGCCAGTAGCACACTTGGTCAGCCCAAACCTTTGATGCTCAGGATGAAAGAAGTCAGCTCCCTACTTTGCCCCTAAGATATTGTGCTCCTTTTTGCTACGGTTTCGGCTCAAGTGGCTCCCAGCTACTCAAACGCCTGCCTTCATCACGCGTGAAGAGCTCTATTTGTTGATCGCTCCTGTGAAGACCGGCATCTGGGGTAGTGAGATGGGTTTAGGCGGCCTTCTAGCTCTGGGTGGTCGGCAGCGCGTGTCTGCAGCGGGGCTGTGCCGTTGATGGAGGGGAGCGAGTGCGGCGATCCATTGGTGATGCCTGCCGTGAGCGCGGGAGGGGGAGATCCGCACGTGCAGGGCATGCCCGCTGAGCTGCAGCGGCACAGGGCTCACTCGGGCTCGTCGGCTGACCCCCTCCTTATTTGTATTCCCTGAGCTGTACCTTTAAGACGATATTCTTGCAGGACGAAGGAGTGCCCCATGGAATTTGGAGTGACCAGGGGAAGTCAGCTCGTATCTGTGACGTCCTGACCCTGCTGTTCACGTAGCTTCAGTCATAATTGTTCATCTTCTCTCTTCTGCCAAAAGCAGCCCCTGAGGGTTTGGGCAGGTAGCTTAAGAATAACGGTTAGGGTCTTTTATATCGACTCTGAGCCTTCTCTCTCCCATTTATCCGTAGGTCACCACGAGCTAGATATCATTGTATGTATGGTGACCTTCTACTCTATTGGGCTTAAAGATAACTATCTCAATGGACATCCACTTATTTAAATATGTCTTTTGAGAGAGAGAGCAAGGGAGAGAGGGAGAGAGAAACATCAATGTGGAAGTGAAACACTGATTGACTGCCTTCTGCAGGCCCCCTACTGAGGGATGGAGCCTGAAACCTGGGCATGTGGCCTGACAGGGAATCGAACTTGCAACCTTTCAGTGTATGGAATGACGTTCCAACCAACTGAACCACACCAGCCAGGACTGGGCATGCCTTATTAAATGTTCTTTGTGTTGCTTTAGAATGGATCACCAATTTAATTATGTATTTGCTAAAGATACCTTGACCCCTACTACTATCAGTAGATACATTTATTTTTTTAAGTGTTAGACACTGGATAAACTCTTCCAATCAGCATTTCTTTCAATCCTTAGGGCACCCTAAGAGCTAGGGAACATTATTATCTCCGTTGCTCAGATACAGAAACTGAGTTACAACGTGGTAGCATTGCTCGATAATATACCTAATAAATATAAAAATCTGTATTTGAATATGAGCAATCTAATTCTAGAGACCTCTAAACTAAGATACTGAGGATAAGGTTTACAAATGAATAAATTAGTGAATTTTTTTCATGGAGAGTTTCTTTTCGTCATCTGAGTAGCTACTCATGAGAATCATCTCTCTAGGTATTCGTAAGAATACAAGTGAGCATTTATAGCAGTGATGTCAGCAGGAGTGCTGGACATTGAGAAGTTCCTAGTCAGCCCTAAAGTGGAAAGATGGAACATAATTCAATAGACTTCCATTTGGAGCCCCAGGATTAAAAAGTGATGCTCACTCCCCCTTGTAAACAGGCTCAAAAGCTTGGGGGCTACCCAAGTTGAGATTTCCAGGCAATGAACCACTAAAAACATATTTGTTCCCAGAACACAGCCAGCTAGTAAGGTTTTCCCATGGGCACTGACATTTACTGTAACAAGAGTCTGTTTCCTTCCCTCAGAGCTGCAGCCAGCTCCTCACAAGGGAGTTGGTGTCTTGCCAGAGAAACCCCTCCAAGCTCTCACAGACATGCCAGGGAAGCCAGCAGTCTCTTCCCTTTAGCTGAAATGTGTCAATAATGGTGGAATGAGGTCTGGATTTTAAAATAACAAGTTAAAATATTATCTATATGTCTTATATCTGGCTCTCCACCTGTCCATCCATTCTATCTGTCAGTCTATCATCTATCTGTCTGTCTATCATCTATCTATCTATCTATCTATCATCTATCTATCTATCTATCTATCTATCTATCTATCTATCTATCTATCATCTATCATCATCTATATCTTTCTGTCTATCTTTCTGCGTATCTTTCTATCTATTCTATCTCTTCATAAGATGGTAAATGAATGTGTATATTTATTTTAACATCAAGTAATTCTATAAATATAAATGAGAAAGTTTCATTATGTCCAAATATGCTCATGATAACATTTATATAAGAATCCAGATTTCTTGATTCCTAGATAAAAAAGAACAAGGTCCATTTAAAAGAACTGTCTTCTTTCTTCTCTCCTGTTTCTCTGTCTTCCTCTCATTTGCCCCTTCCTCTCTTGTTAAAGAATCATAGACTTCAAAACTGGAGGAATGATGTAAGGTACCCTCTGGTCCATCTCTTCAAAAGCATGTGGAAGCCAAGGCACCTGGGGTTGAGCTCCCATTTTAGCTGCCACCTGGCATCATGCCCTTAGACAAGTCCCCCAGCCTCTCCAGGGCTCTGCTACATTGTGTGCACCTGCAGACTCTCTGTATTACCTCTAATATCATAGGGCAGTGATGATGTCCATCCTGTCTATCTGCCAAGCTCAGGGCTCACATAAATAATTACTAACTAGTGAAAGCATTGCAGCTCCAGACTCCTAAGTCTTATTTTTTCTATTTTAATAACAGCCAACTGAGCTTTGAAAAGGTTTTGACTTGCCTGAGTGGGACAGGAGAAGTCTATAGGCCACTGTCCTATGAGTATTACTTTGTTTGATTTGGACGAGGGGGCAGGGAATTGTATAAATGTCACTGCGGAGAGCCCTTGTCCCCTGGTAATTAGTAACCTTATCAATTTTGAGCAAAGAGACATGTTCTGAGATTTCGCGTTGGAAAATGGCACACGGATGAGGGAATTTTATGACTATGTATGAAATGCGCGGTCTGGCGATGTTTTGTGTTTGGAAGTGGGTGACTGACCCAATTCACCGTCTGATCTGTTCATCTCATCCCATGGATCCCCCTGGAATCGCAGGCTCCCCGCCCCATGTCTCCCTCACAGTCTCAATAAACTTCCTCATGACCTCAGGCTGTAAATAGCAAAATAGTTTCAGGGCATATTTTTTTCAAGTTTGATTTTAGTTTTATTTCCAAGACAGAACAATGCATGTCTGTTGCAAAAATCCAAACCAGGAAAGACCAAGAGCACAAGAAATTTATGAAGGTCCCTTTCCAAATCCTACACTCTGGGAATTGTGGCTTTCAGTAGTTTCTACTTTCTCCTCTGTGGGCACCTGCACACACACATACAAAAACACACAACCACATTTCAGAATCAGTGTGCACACCTTGTTTCTACTTGATTTTACCCGACCTGGTGGCTGTATATAAGTCTTTGTTTGGGTAGTTGCATAATGTAATCTAAAATCCCTTCCAGATGGACAACAATATTATCCTCATATTTTTGCTCTAAAAACATTGCTGCTATACCTCTTTGAAGACATTTTCAAAAATTGTAGGATATGCAAGAAATTTTAAATGGGAAATACAACAAATCCAATTGTATGCTTCTTAAATTAATCCTAAACCATAAACTGCAATAGGAGATCGGGGCTGGAGAGGTCCAGGGCGTATCAGGGTGACCCTGGCCCCAGGGCCAAGGCTCAGAAGAACAAACTGTCATAGTTTCAATCATTTCAAAAGGCCTTCAGACCACAGAAGCAGAGCTGCCGTTTCAAATCCCCACCTGTGTCTTCGGCTGCCCACAAGACAGTGATGCCAACATTCACCCATTGCCCAGGTGCCTGTTGAGTACCTATAGTGCAGGACGCTGGCTGTGTCAGACAGGGAGCAATCGGGAGTTTACAGGGTGGCTCTGTCCCTGCCAGGGCCGTTGTGGGCACTTGTGCAGTTTGAATTCTCCAAGGAACACATCTGGTGAGGGTGGGAGGAAGGGCTCTGCTAACAAACCTTCACCCTGGCGTGGGGCTCAGTCCAGCCAGTGGGCAGAGTTGCCCTGAAGGCTACCAGAGGCCCTGGGCCCCACTCTCTGAAGCTCTTGGTTTTGACTCAGTTTCCTCCAAGCCTCAGATTTGTGATTCTGAATAGGCTGGGGGTGTCAATTTTTATTTGCTTTTTACTAGGCCAGGAATCAAGAGATTAATAATGCTTCTTCTGATGATTTTGCTATTAAATGTATACGTAGCAGGAGACTCTCTCTCTCTTTCACGAGTGCAAGCAAGCACCAGATTTCCCAGGAGGGAGTAAATAATCTATATTTGAAAGGTAAACCTACATCAGCAAACCCCTGTGATATAAAAGGTGAGGTACTAAGGGCATGGGTCATATGGAAAAAAAGGAAACTAGAGAGAGGCCATGAACAGACTACGATGCAGAGGGGAGGAGAGACAGGGGAGAGGGCATGAACAGGGCGGGCAGGGAGGTCAGAGGTTGGAGACTGGCGCAGGGTGGCCTGGAAAAGAATGTCCTTAGTGAGGATTAACAAAGATAAAATGTTTAATTACAATGAGATATCATCTCACACCTGTGAGAATGTTTATTACCAAGTTAGAATGGCTATTGGCAAGGATGCAAGGAAAAGGGAACCCCGGTGTCTCCGTGGGAATGTACATTTTTTTCAGCCACTGTGCAAACAGTATTCCTCAAAGAATTAAAAATAGAACCACCACGTGATCCAGCAGCCCCCTTCTGGGTATGAAAACAGGATGTCGAAAAGATTTCTGCGCTCCCAGGTTTACTGCAGCATGACCCGTAGTAGCCAAGATATGGAAACAACCTGAGTGTCCACCGTTGGATGTGAATGAGTAAAGATGTGATACATGTGCCATGGAATGTTACCCAGACACGAGAAGGAAGGAAATCCTGCCGCTTGCAACACTGATGGGCCTTGAGGGTATTATGCTAAGTTAGATAATTCAGACAGAGACAGACAAATACTGTACGATCTCACTCACATGTGGAATTTAAAAAAAACTGAACTCATAGAACGAATGATGGGGAGATGTTGGTCAAAGGGTAGAAACTCGCAGTTAGAGAATAAATCATTTTAGAGATCTAACGCACAGCGCTGCGATTATAGCCAACACTGTATTATCTACTTCAAAACTGTTAAGAGACGAGATCTCGAATATCCTCGCCACAGAAAAAGAGATGACTCAACGTGATGGAAGCGTTAGCTAACACTGTGGCGGTAATCATATTGCCACATATAAATGCATCAGAGCAACACGTTGTGCGCCTTCAACTTACACGGCCTTATATGTCAATTATGTCTCAACAACAGCAATAATAATAACGAAATCCTTAATGGCCAGGTGCCCCCCCGGCTCGGCCAGTGTGGACCCGCGCCCGGGAGGCAGCGGAGGGAAGGCCTCCCAGAGGTACCCACCCACGTCCAAGGGCAAAGCAGTTAGGAGGCTGTGCATGTCTGCCCACCTCGCATCTCGGGTGAGGCCATTTTTATGTCCTTCACGTATTTCAGAGAAGCCTCCACCACTTCCAGCCGTAACTTTCTTTCCTTCCTGCTACAAATTTTCTTCCTAGATTTACTCTTCGGTCCCTAAAAATATCTGTCCCGTATTATTTATTCACTCCATAATGCATACCATCCAAAGACGACAATTTTGCCAATAAACTGTTATTCCGATGAATAATTCATGCAGCCTGCCTTCTCCTGACATGAACAAATGCACTTTCAAATGGGCGGAGTGTGGCTCTATTTCAGTCTTAACTCCATTTCTCAGCTTAATCTTTTTGAAAGGTTATGTAATGTCCTTCCTTGGGTGAACTCCATGGGGAATGATTCTAATACTCTAATTAAAAGAAATAAACTGTGGCACAGAATCATAACTACATTGATATACTGTGTTTGTTACACCGACAATAGGGCGCTTGAATGTGGAAGGAAAGGGGGGCAAATGAGCCCGCGTTTCAGCCCAGGGAGGACTTGGAGTTCTCTGCTAATAAGAAGGCAAAGACCATCATCATTTACAATCCTGCCAACATCATGGCCACAGTTTCCTCCCGTTGGCATGGACGGGGCACAGCAGGATGGTGATGATGGAAATGATAATTAGAATAGCAGTAATAATAATATTGTTATTTTTGAATTGCTATGAAATGCTAGGCATTGTGCTAAGGGCTTTCCATATATCAGGGTTTCTCAACCCGGGCGCTTCTGATATTTTAGGTCAGATAATTCTTTGATGGGAAGGGGAGATGCCCGGTGTGTTTGTAGGATGTTTAGCAGCATCCCTGACCTCTACCCACTAGATCTGATAGCAATACCCCCTTCCAAGTTGTGTCTCCAGGTATGGCCAGATGTCCCCCAGAGGACAACATCCCCCAGTTGAAGACGACGGATATGCATGCTTAAGTGCATCTTTATAATGTTCTTACACGACAGATGCAGTATTAGCCCCACCTACAAATGAAAAAAACAGAGAAAGTGACAGAACCAAAATTTGGTGCAAGTTTTACTGCCACAATGATGTTTGGGCTATTTTGTTGCTTGTGACAATTCAGAACATCCATCCTTCCACGTTCTCCTCTTACACAGCTGATATTTTCAGATTAAAAAGTATATAGTTGATATAATTATATATAAGTATTTTGGCATGCACGCACTAATCATTAATATTATTATATACTTTGCACATAGGCAACCTCAAGTTCCTGAAGCCTTTTATGTAGGAAACAGATGAAATGATGATAAAATTAATGATTGTTCTAACAATAGTGACAATAATGACAGTGATCCCTCTTCATCTTCCCACCACTATCCATTGAGCACCTTTCAGGTGGCAGGCTGAGGGATTAACCTGGGTTACCTGTTTAATTGCTGTATCTGAGAGGGACCTTTGTTTAGCCTTTAACCAAAGGCAGGGTGATTAGCCTTGTCTTGGTCTCTGTTTCATCCCGAGCATTTAGCACAGTGCCTTGCACACAGGAAGGGCTCCATACATGTTGGCTGAATGAGTGGCTTATGAGGAGATGGAATCTCAGAGAAAGTATAAAGATCGCCAAGGTGGCGACGGATCTTGCACTCCAAGGCACAGGTGATGCCACCTGGTGTCTGCCCCTCCTGCTCTAACACAGGTCAGGTCTCTCCCAGTCTTCTCCTGCCGGTGAAGACAACAAGCACTCTCTCCCGTCTTACTCCAGTTCCCTTGGTCAGCCTCCGTCTTCCACCTAGAACATCTCCTTCATTTCTATTTGTGTAAATCTTATTTCTTTTTTGGAGGCTCAGCTTAATCCCAACCTTCTTCTGGAACATTCTCTCTTTATCTTTGCAGTCTCAGGGCCTCACGGGAAGCTTGCTGCCATCGCCAGCCAATAATTGAAGAGCCGTGCAAGTCAGATTCTTTCAGTATGAAACCCCAGGTCTGTCCCTCCAGGAAGTGTGATCTCGGGCAACCAACTTGAACTTTTAAATCTTAATCCTGTCCACTATGAGAACAACGATATCACTGGAGATCTTAGTTCAGTGAGAAAACGTTTAGTATGGTCCTTGACATACTGTATCTTCCTAATAAATCACTGTAATCATTGATGTCACTTTCTGATTGATTTATACCGGGTGGGAGGAAAGTAGGTTTACAGTTGTGAGTACTCAAAACACAGAGTTTATTCTTGTATTATTATTTATTAATTGTCGTATTATTTTTCATACACACAACTGTAAACCTACTTTTGCTCCACCCTGTGTATGTGTCTGATCTCCCCAACTAGATTCTACAGAGTTTGCACGACAGGTAATACTTTTGCCAGGAGGCCGCCTCAGTGTTCAAAACATAATTTCCTCTCTTTGCATTTTGAACCCTGGTGTCTGCATCAATAGCATGGTAGAGGCCATTTCCGTTTACTCGGCCCTACAAGAAGGGCTTGGCAAACGGGTTCACTTGTATGATGAACAATCAGCTGGGGTTTTCCGAGAATATAAGCATCAGAACTGTGATAACTTGTTGTCAGTCTCTCTCAATACCTCACTGAGGTCCCCGAGTCCTTTGAACGTTGCCTTTGCCTTTTTTTTTTTATCTGTCAAATTTTGCTGACCGTATCACTTAGAGTGAGTTTTGAGGCACATCTCCAGCATGACTGCCACTCAAGGGATGATATGTCCCCAAGGAGAGTAATTTCCAGAAAGGAGATGTGCACCAAGGTCTCTGATCCTAAAGAAGCTGGTTTCTGATTCTAATTTTTTTTAGGATTCACAAGATTTGGAACAATTAAGAAAAATCTTTCTGTGTCTTAATGCTCCCATCCGTAAAATAAAGCATCCATACCGGATAAGTTATGGATTTACCTTTCATGTCTATAATTCTGCATGTCAGAATTAAAGTTCATTGGTATGAGCCAATAATTCCGTATTTTTTCTATTTTGCCTAAAATCCAAATACCCCAAAATAAACTTGTCCCGAACGGCTTTCAAATCCTATTTAGGAAAATCTGTTCCCTTCATACAAACTCTCTTTTTTGATTCCTCAGTGCCCCACACATTTTCCTAGTAAAGCAAATAATACAATTAAATCTCCCCACTGATGGGTTTATCATGTGGGAGACCTTGCTCTTCCCACCATGGCAGCTGTGGATAAAAAATACATACGTCTCTCACTCCCAAATCCACCCCTTGATCAGCAGCCTTTTATCATAAATCAGAGGTGCCACCTTCTGCAAATTAGCACCACCTCCTGCGAAACTGCGCCAAGTTCCATTACATGTAATTAGCATTCTCGCTTCCTTCACATTTCAAGTAACAACAACAAAAATGCCTCTTTCCGAGTAACTGAGACACATCATCCTGAGTCGCACGAAGTGTCGGCATGAGGCTGGAGGCAGGAGACGGGCGAGCATCTTAGCGCACAAGTGAGTTCACCTTCCCAGGGGCAGACCGTGACCAAGCCAGGGTCTTCAGTTTGGCTTTTCAGGGTGCGCGCTGGCTCGGTGCCTTTTGAAGTCAAGGTTTGGGGAACATGGGGAGATAATTACGTCCAGTAGTTTAACACTGACCTGTGTGGGGTTCAGAAGGAGAAGACTCAACTATCCTAGAGCAACACACGGCCCAACCAAATTCTGTGAACCCCACCCCATGTGGTTGCATATAAAAGAACTGCAAACAAAGCGATCTGTTTTCCCTAGGATTTCACGAGAGAAAGGGCCTGCTAACACCCACCCGCAAGAAGAAAGGACGTGAGCTCAGGCTGAAGAACAGTGCTGGATACTGGACCCATTTTATCTATAATAATCGCTGATAAATATAAACAGAATCTTAGCTTATTAGAGTAAACAATACAGATTTATTTTATTAATATAAAAATCAGCCCCTCCAGCGTGGCTCAGTGGTTGAGTGTCAACCCATGAGCCAGGAGGGTGCAGTTCGGTTCCCGGTCAGGGCACAGGTCGGGGTTGCAGGCTCGATTCCCAGTAGGGGGCGTGCAGGAGGCAGCCATCGATGCTTCTCTCTCATTGATGTTCCTACCCCTCTCTCCCTCTCCCTTCCTCTCTCTGCAATCAATAAAAACGTATTTTTTAAAGAAATCAAAGGAAACCATCACGATTTTGCCCCCCCCCCCCTTTTATTTCAAATTTCACCATCGGCCATGGAAACTTAGTCTAAGTCCATCTGCATTTAGAAACCACTGTTGTCAGGGACTTTTAGCTACAGCTCAGTGCCGCTGCTGAAACACGCGTCCCTGCAAACCCATTCACTTTAATGCTATAAAACGGACTTCAGAGAGACGGCCAGGTATGCCTGCAGGTGTGTGCTAAAGGGTGCGGAGAAGAGGGTGCGGGTTTCCAATGTTTGGTGTCATATTGGGTCCGATTGGACTGGCAATTGTTTTACCTCGGAAGCCGTCTTCTCTCTTTCCTTTTTGCTTCCTTCCTCGTATTTCAGCATTTGTCATTTCAGTTACAGTACCGCATCCTATTTTTGCACTTCGAATGCAATTTTCAGAAACACCATGGCAAGAGCAGTAAAGATATTAGGAGGTGGTAGTTAAGACTGAGCGTGGCTCCAAGAGGCTGGAACAAATTTAGCACATTTTTTATTTTAATCATCTATTAAAAAATAATTCCACAGGCTCGTCTATAGTTAAGTCCCACTTACAGCTCAAAGCATCATAAAATTGAATAAAGTAATATTCCCTAGCACAATGTCATAACTATTACATTATAGAAGTTAAATAACTTACCATGCCCACTTGCTTCTCTAAGAATGGAGAGGGAGAGCCAAACATTGGGTCCCACTGAGAAACAAAAGGAAAGACAAAACATTTAGCTTTCTCCCAAGAAGGAGCTCAGCCTAACAGAGCGAGCTGCTTGGCGGTCTGTTCACTCCACGCACGTGCTTTGTGTCCTACGCTGGACAGTGACTGAAGCATGACCTGTCCTGTGGAGCTTACTGCCCCGCCCCATGCAAAGCCAGTTTAGCTTTCTTCATAATTAACCTAAACTCTTTCTATTATTGATGGAAACTCCACTTGGACTGAGTTAAAATGGGGGAGGGGACATTAGTTAGGCCTCCAAAAGGGCAGGAGGTCATTGGAAGCTAGTACCGACACGGCAAGTAGTCTTCTTTCCTCCAACTCTCATGTGCAGGCACGTTGGTTTCATTCCGTTTCGGTGAAGGTGTTTTGTTTTTGTGTTTTCGACCAGGCAGGTGGCAAAACATAGGAAGCTCCGGGATTTTATTCTCATAGACTTGTTGTGAATCCAGTTGGTTGTCATTGAGGTTCCATGACCTTCTCCCCCTTCCTGGCAGAGCACCGATTTTGCTCATGTAGTCACATGGATGCTCGCATATCCACCTCTCTCCATCAGGTTCATGCGACGCTGGGGAGTCTGACCTCATCCACATTTGGAAGTGGAATGGTGCAGGGACTTAATTGGCCTAAGCCAGTCCTGACAATCTCACTCTCCTGGTCAGCATTTTATTCTGGAAGCCAGACCTCAGGCTATTAATGGACAATTACCCCGGTGGTTGGTAGTTGGGCATTTGACCTAAAAGGGCCCAATTAATGTTTAAGCTTATCTCTTGAATTATTATGATGTACAGTACTTACTTCCTTTATTGCTTAAGCTAGTTTGAGTCTGGATTTTTATTATTTGCAGCCAAAAGCATTCTAATTGATAAACACCTCAAGACAAAGGAGGAAATGGAAAATTCTTCTTGGCTGACTGCACTTAGAAAAATCCTGAAGGGGAGCATTGGTTGTGCATGCATCTTGTGCAAATAAATAGAGCATGATACCTGCCAGGTTTTGTCATGAAAGCTCATCTCTGTGTCTATGATCTGTAGCTTCCACCAAAACTCATGGAGGGAGGGCACCTTGGCACAAGACTTAACAACCCAGCTGCAGGGGTGGAGAAGCTGAAAGAGTGATCATGTCCATGAAGTTTATGTGGTTACAGCTTATTCAGGTATAATTTCATATCACAAAATTCATCTACTATCAATACACAATTCAATATTAAATAAACGTAAGTTATGCAAGTATCACCACAATCCTCATTTATTTCAGGTCCACCACCCCAACGATTTACCCTGTGCCTATTTGCAATCAATTCCACTCATATCCTCAGTGTAGAACAATCACTCATCTGTTTTCTGTCCCTATAAATTTCCCTTTTCTGGAAATTTCATATCAATAGTATAATACAATGTATGGTCTTCAGCACCTGGCTTCTTTAACTTAGCAGAATCTTTTTGAGGTTCACTTATACCGGTGAATGTAGCAGTAATTTCTTTTTCTTTATTGGTGAGTAATAGTCCATCGTGTGGATATGCCACATTTTGTTTTTCTCTTCACCAATTGATGGATTCTTGGGTTGTTTTCAGATTTTTGGCTATTACGTATAATGCTGATATGAACATTTGTTTTCATGTTTTTGCGTGGACATAGCTTTTCATTTCCCTTGAGTAGAAACTTAGGAGGGAAATTGTTGGGTTCTGTGTTAAGCTTTAGTTGAACTTAAGCTGCAAAAATAATTTCCAAAGTGGGCCCACTCTTTTACATCTCTACCAGCACCATACAAGGGTTCTCACATTGTACCAAATCCTTGCCAACTCTTGCTGTTATCTGTCTTTTTAACATAGCCATTCTAGTGGATATGTAGTGATATCTCATGGTGGCTTTAACTTGCATTTCCCTGATGTTTAATGATGTTGAGTATCTTTTCATGTGCCTGATCTTTTCATAAACAATCTTGTTCACCTGCAAAATGGAGCTCACTGAAGGAGCCTTACATCTCTACCAGTAATTCCTTGTCCATTGTGAATAAGTCAGTAAAGGAAATGGGAATAAATTTCCTCCCTTTTAGGCAGAAATGTAGGACAGGGGGCTGAACCTTTCCCTGCCCTGTTATATTCATAATTTACAGGCTAGTTGTGGCAACATGGCATAGGTGGGGACACAGACCTCACCAAATGACCCATTTGTGGATAAGGCACATTTCATCCCACAACTCTGCCTTGGAGAAGATAGGATCGGGTTCATTGCCATGCCTGTGCAGCTCTGTGCCTCTGCTGTGGGCTTGAGAGCAACACATGGCCCTGTCAGTGCCAGCTTTCTGAGGTTACCTCTTTCAGCCACACAGTAGTTTGTGTTATTTCCTTTATCTTTTGATAAAATGACTTGCTCCTTCTTAGGGTAAAGCAAGTCTCCACACATATTTCTCAGTTGGGTCGCAGTAATCTGTGCTTTTTAGGAAAAGTTTCTTTCTTCGAGGAGCTGAAGAAACAACCTCCTGAGCATATATGAGCCCAAAGGAACAGATACCAGTTTCCCTATTGCAAAGATGTTGAAAGCTCTGCAAGCAGAAGACTAAATACCCGGGAGGTGAGTTCATAGCAGCCGGCAGACACATAATTGACATGGACCCCAGCCAGCAGAAGTCCCTATTAACAGGCCAATGTGTGATTAAGAGCACGTACTTTAAATCAGATTTCTTCAATCGGAACTCCATGCTGTGCATGTAGTTCCGAACTACTTAACCATGTTAAGCTTTGGTTAAACCAACTGTAAAATGGGATTAATAATAATACTTGGCTCTTAACATCGTCGGAAGGATTTAATGAGATAATGCATGTAAAGTGCTTAGCATTGTGCTGAATTTCTTTAACTATTACTTTTTTTATGTTATATTTGATTTTATATCTTTGGCACTTAGAAGAAAGCGCGAGATAGAATGTGCACTCGGTGACGATTTTTTTAAACACATACAGTCTAGATATTCATTTATGTATTCATTCATTCAGTGATGCAGTGATGCATCTACTCTTTGCATTTATTCTATGTATTCACTCACATCATAGGTATTTATGAGATGCCTACTATGTGTCAGGCAGGGTTCCAGATCAGCAGATTATAGCTGTCAGGGCAAATCCAACCTTGCTTGTTTTTGTGAATAAAGTTTTATAGGACCACAGCCACACCCATTCATTTGCATAATGTCTATGGCTTCTTTGTGCTAGGACAGTGCAGCTGAGTAGCTGTGACAGAGACTGTGTGGCCCACAGAGCTTCAACTATTTATTATTTGGCCTTTCACAGAAAACAGTTTTACAACCCTTGTGTTAGATACTGAGAATAAAATAGTGCAGGCAGGTGACATTCCTGCTCCCATCAAGGTTAGTATGAGACAGACAATAACCATATAAATAAGTACACACTAACATGCCTACACACACAAAACATCTGTGATGATAAGCACAATGAAAAACATAAGGAAGTATAAGAAAACAGAGAAGAGTTGGGAATAGAGGTGGGAGAAATTATCTTGGGAGGAAAAGTTTCCCATTTAAATGTCTCTAATCTCAGATTACAAATTCAAAGTTCCTCTTTCGTTGTTTATTTACAAGGTTATCTGTCAATAGCAAAACAAATGCTCGCTGCCCCATGAAGCCGCACTGAGCACTTTCAGAAACCACCTCAGATTAGAAATAAACCCAGATGCGCCAACTCTAAAGAGCTGGTTGAGAGAGGCCTCATGAACAGTGCTATGAATCTGAGCAAGAGGCACTTGGCATTGGCGGACTCGCATGTTTTTGCCATGAGGAGGTCTCCACACATGAAGAACAGTGAAGATATGAGATGGAGGAGGCACTGTATCTGTGGCCTCTTCCAGGCTGATATTCTGTGGACAAGACTAAGGTGAACGGTATCTTTTTGTTCTATAAACCAAAAAAAGGAGCCCTCAGGGTCTCCAGAGCTGATGATAACAACAATAAGAAGTAGGTCAGAGATGCGATGGAAGGTTTCCCACCTGGCGTCTTATTTTCAGCGGGATTCTCACCGTGGCCACCTTTTGTACCACAGGTTGCTTGCTACAGCTGCTGCCGGGCAAGCCCGCTGCATTATTAAGGAGACTGTGGCAGGGAGCAGGGCGCTTCCACAAAACTCTAGCGCAAAGGTCAGCAAGCCTTCTCTGTAAAGAGCCAGGTTGTAAATTTTTTAGATTTTATAGGTCTTAGGCCTCTGCTGCAACTCCTCGACTCTTGTAGCACCCAAGCGGCCTCAGGCAATACATAATGAGTGAGCATGGCTATGTTCCAATAAAGCTTTATTTACAAAAGCAGCGAGGATCTGGTCTGTGAGCCGCCGTTTTCCAGCCCCTGTTCCAGTGCACGTTTTCCTCTGCTGTGCTCGCTAGGTGGCCCGGGAGGCATATGCAGCACACACATGGCTGTCTCCTCCTCTCTGACCTTGACTCAGGCCAGCCAAGTGCACGTCTACGAAAGCTCCCACAGGTAGTCAGTATATGCGGCGTTTTGCTGCACTGACGATACCCCCGCCAGCGGAATCTCGGCGAGAGTGGAACAAAGGTTTGTTTCTCATTTATGTGCAGTCTGCCACAAGTCAGGGCAGCTCTCCGGGGCCGGTCTCCTTCAGGCAGTGACCTAGCGATTCTTTCTCACGGAGGCACAGTCACCTGGAGCTTCACTTTGGGGAGCACACAGCCTTCTTGCTTAATGTTGCTGAGAAAGAGTTGGAGTGGAAGAAGGCCTTGCAACAGCAACTAAATGACTGGGTCACTAACACTTTGGCCGTAGCTCGTCACCTAGTCCTAACTAGCTGCAAGGAGATGGCAAGTGTCGTCTTCTCGTGTGCCTAGAAGGAGAGGGGAACTGGCTTTGGGAAGCAATGTGTTTGATTTGATTGGATAATTGACTGGTAATCATTGCTAAGCCATCTGATGTGTTCACAGGTGAACAACCTGTCTGTGTGGTGTTTATGGGGATATATTGTCCGCATCATTAGAATTTGGACAGTTATCCATTGGGGGGAATCTGAAAAGAAAACACTCTTCAGACTCAGGGTCAGACACTTCTTACTGTATCTTATTCTTGTAGTTGAGGCTAAAACCCATTATCAGCGTTGTTAATCCCATGCCTGACCTTGGAATGTACCTCTGTCCTCTAAAAGTCAAACACAGACACACTGACAAAGTGCCTTCTGACATTGGGTTCTACCTGCTATTCTACGAGTTATGCTTAATGGACACTCATCTTCACTTTCTATACTGATCCAGTTGGGTTGACTTTACTAATTTGGTTAACAAGGCCATAAATAATAATTGAGTCTCCTTTGTTTATGGTTAACAATACCGGCCCATTATAATTTTCTGTGGCAGCACATATGGCGGGTAATAAATTAACTAATAAAGCTGCCACATGGAGGATAGGTCTGTTTTTATTTTTATGGCTGTTTCTTTAATCTGATACATAATTAATGTGCAAGGTTCAACATTTTTTGGGTCAGATCCCAGTTTATTTGTTGCATTCCGAGGTGTTAATTTTCTCGATGTGTTTGTGAGTAGGAGAGTGGGAGAAACCCACACAGCCCTTCATCTGTACGGAACCATGCTTGAGCAGGATTCTTATTCTGAAAAAGGAAGGCACTTACATTACCTTTGCTTTCAGAGTTTATTTCCATTGAAAATGCAAAAGGATTCTACGCTCTGACTTTTTCTGTGTTAAGCAACCTTCCCTTACTTAAGAGAACACGGTTCTAAAACCCTTTTCCTGGGGGAATAATTTTCTCTGCCTCCATCTCTCTCAATGATTTGCTCAGTCTCCACAATTTGTCTGGCTCCCTCTCGAACTGATTTACGATCCCCCCAGATCCGTGGGAGAATTTGCCAAGCTGCAGACCAATTCATTATGTTTGCTGTTGGACCTGTCTGTTAGGTGCTGGCATCTCTCTTTTGTCGGATGTTTTAAATTTAATGTGCACACATGTTTCGCTTTTGTTTTTCTTAAGCATCAAGCTGATCACACAGAGGCGATTCCAACAACAACAATGGAATTCACAGGCCGTGCATTGTCCTTCATTTGTATACAGAATCTTTGCAAAACTTTACGATTTCCCCAGACATCTTGCCCTTTTCTCTCAGAGGAAATCTTCTGTGTCTTGTCCACAAAATCCCCAACCTTCACAGTGAAAACTGTGCTGTCCATGCTCTGCCTGGCAACTCTATTATTATAACATAGCAAACAACAATAGCAATTGTTTATGTAACACTCACTGTATGCCAGGCAATCCTTTAATGTCCATTACATGTATTAACTCTTTAAATTATTGTGTAATTCTACAAGGAGCGAGGGGACTTATTATTCCCATTTTTTTAAGATATGAAACAGGCTCAGGGAGATTAAGTGACCAATATCACATAGCCAGAAAGCAGCAGAGTATCCAGAAACCTGTCTCCTCATGGTGGGATACTCTGCCCATCAGATGCAGGGCAGGGCCAGCCCCTACATGCTAAACTAAAGGCTTGTTTGCAGAAAGCCCAGGCATAAACTTGTTTATGCATTGATATTGATTTATTGGGCAGGGCCCTTTGATTTTATTGGATAGTACTTTGCAGGCTGATAGATGGATGCCACTAAGAATAGTGACAGTGTTCTTTCCCTTCCCTTTAAAAGGTGAGATGGTTCCCTGTGGTGTTAGAAAGGATTGCAGGAGATTTGCTTGGGGAAAATTATCTTTTCTCTACTCCCCCGCTCCATTTCTGCTGTGAGTTATTACTATAAAAAAAAGAAAAAGAAACGCCAGAACACTTGCTTCAAGGTGAAAATATTTAGGCAAAATATTACCACGGGGAAAGTTTATTTTAAGCATCCTGGTGGAAGAGAAGCGTGTGTCAGGTTTAGGATTTTATGCTTAGAGCTCATCACAAGGCCATAAAACGTTGGTTGGCAAACTTTTTCTGTAAAGGGCAAGATAGTAAATATTTTAGGCTCATGGACCATATGGTCTTTGTCACAACTGCTCAACTTTGCCAGTTGTAGAGCCAAAGTAGACATAGGCAGTGTGTAAACAAAAGACTGTGGTCCTTTTATAATAAATATTCATTCTCAACATCAGGCAGCAAGACAGGTTTTGTCTTCAGGCCCTAGTTCACTGACTCTCTGATGTAAAGGAAGGGCCAAGGGTTTGGAAGACAAGGTTTCTATCCTGGTCTGCCACTTGCCAGCTGGTTGGCTGTGGGAAACTCTCTGAACCTCTTTGAGCCACAATCTCCCCAGCTGCCAAATGGAGAAATGGCTATTTACCTATTTATCAGCATGACTGGAAAGTGGGATGAGTAGGGAATTGAATGAGTGACAGGCCAGATTCAATAGAAGAAATTCCATTCTGTCGTTCTCTGCCTTCTCCAAACTCCTTTTTCTCCTACCTCTCCCTGCCTCCTGATCATCAGTTAATAGGTGGTCACAGTCGTGGTTGCCTGGGAATTTTAGAGTGTTTTAATTTGGGGGTTATGACAGTATTAGCAACACCCCCAGAGGACATCTTTCTGAATAATTGCATGTGAAGTGGTTCTGGAATAGTTGCTAGGAAAAGAAAGGTCTCAGCCTTCAAGATGTGTGGAGGGAAGGGGTTAATTCTTCTGGGACAGACAGAGGAACACAGAGCCGGCCACCAGTCCCCCCTTCAGCCCAGCATCCGCGGCACACACCGGTAGAGGATCCCCACCTTCTTTGCTGGTGAGCTGGGTAAGGCTTCAACAGTGTGTTCATACAATTAGTTCGTCACTGCCAATGGTTTGTAGTTTCTCATAATATGAACTCTAGGTATCTGAGACCTAGGTGGTTTGCTTTGAGGACCAGGGAGTTTGAAACTTTCATCAGATGATAGGCTGGGTGAAGCTGTGGATGGGTTCCCATTTTACCCCTGCTTGGTAAACAGTGATGCCTTTTATAGAAACATTAGCTTGATTCTGAGGCCACAAGTAGAAACAAAGAGCAAACGTATCTTCCTTCCTCTCTCAAGCCTTATTTCTTCATGAAATGATAACACATCAGCACGTGGTGAGCTCCTTCATCTTCTCGGACCTAAGCAGCTTAGCAGCAGCTGCATGCCTGTGACCTCTCTTTGTCCTGCAGGCTGTGGCCCTTTTTCCAGATATTCTATGGTCAGCTGTCACTCTAGAAATATGGGGATAAGAGGCAGTCCTAATTCTTCTTGGTGAAAAGACAAAAACTCACGTCCTACTCACTCAGTGTAGAGGGACAATTTTGTTTGTAAGCACTGCGTAAATGCCAAGAGGATGCGGAGAGGGGGGAGAGCAGGACACAGGTTGGAAGGCGGCAAGGCCTGGAAATGCGTCAGCACCGTGGACAGCAACCCGCCCTTTCCTCTGCGGTCGTGGTCATCTCTTCAGACTCGCCCTTCTGTGCACTTCCCACATTGCACACAATGCATCTGGGACGCTCTCCCCGGATCCTCACCTGGCCGGTTCCTTTATGTAAATTGCATTTCAGCTCACATGTCACCCTCTTCCAAAGGTCTTCCCTGGCCATGCCAATCACATGTCATGGTTATAAATTATCTTATTTTCTTTGTTTACTAATTTACCATAGGCCTCTGCCCCGGGAACCTAAGTGTCTGAGAGCAAAGCCTCATTTGGAACAATGCTTTACAAATAATAGGCGCAAAGGAATGTTTTTGATTATATAAAAGTATAAATAAGAGAATGGCATCCCTAATTCCAGTTTCCCTAGGGGAATTAAATGGGCCCAGTTAGGGTTGGTCTCCAAACCTGGTCTTATTAATTGAGGCACAATGGGTTGAATCCCATAGGATAACCACTTTTTCTGGGTGCCTGCATCTGGGGGGAGATTGACTGACTTGGAAAACCATCACGGACTAGGAAGACATGTCTCCAAATAGCTACCTATGCATGGTGTTTGTGAGTTTACAGTGGATGATGAAGGTAGAGGCTGATCTCCTTAAATTTGGCAGAAGAAATAAGGGTAATTTTTCTGCTTGAAGTTTCATATCAGCAGTCGAGGCCCACAGAGCACTATGGAGTATCTTGAACCCAAAGGCTCTTGTTTTCTGCTATTAAATAATCACAACTTCAAAGGTCAACTCAAACTTTATCTACACCAGATTCTTTGTGCTCCCTCTCTTTACTTACTTCAATACTTCTGAAACAAGTGCCTGTGTGTACGTGTGTGTGTGTGTGTGTGTGTGTGTGCGCGCGGGGGTGTGTGGATTTTCAGGTTCCCAGGAGCCTGTGTTAATGATCTCATAGGGTCCTAAAGTAAGAAGATGTGCTCAGGATCCAGGGCCAAGTGGTAACCTCCAGGCAGAGAGTGTGGAACCTCTGACTCACACCGGAAAAAAAACTAGGGCCCAGAGTTGCTGTCAGAATAAAACTGGCAAAGCTTGGGGACAACTTCTCATCTGCTTTCGGTTTTGCTCAGCACGGAGGCGCCTATCGCCGACCATCAGGCACGGTTTTAGATGTGAAGCTCTCAGGCCTCGGCCCCCGTGGACCCGCCATTCTGATTTGGAAAGTAACTGAAAGCCATCAGAGAGGGTAGAGCTTCAGATGGGACGGTGTCATTAAGGAAATGAAATGGGAAGATGTGAACTGGAATGATGCAGGTGACCCCAGGTGGCAGGAAGCCTCGGGGAGGGGGAGAAGGGGGGCCTGTGAGGAGCGCGTGGGGATGGTCATCGCGGGACAGCGCGTGGTGGTTGGAAGAGCAGGAAAGTGGCATCATGTGGCTGCGGGGAGCTCCAAGAGCAAGGGGAGATTTGGGGGTGCAGGAAAAGCAGCTCGGGGAACACGTCCCTGCTCGTGGTAAGGAGCTGGAACTTTGCTCTCAGAGCAATGGGGAGCCGCTGGACTGGCCTGAGAGAGGGGGCACCATCCAAGTCACAATGTAAAGGAATTTTGTGCAGCGTGGACTGGAGAGGGGCTGAGTGGAACGAGAGGGGGGAGCTGAGAAGTTCTAGCAGAGGTCCAGGGGACAGACGATGGCATGGCGGTGACCATCTACCCACCATCTCAGCACAGGGCACAGGGCATCGGCTCCTCTGCATCGTGTGTGGGTTTTTACCTCCCATAGTCACCTACAACCTCATTTTCACGGTCAAAATAATTACATGACAGAAGTGTGGCACCTCTAGTGTGCCTTTATGACAGACCTTGCTGGGTCAGCAAACGGTATGGTAAGGCCCAGTCCTAGAGGGATCAGACTGTACCGGCCATGATTACGTGGGCGTACCCAAAGAGATATGAAGCCCCATTATGTTTGTGAACTCTTGTGAAACTATTTTTCAAGAATTTGAAAAAATGAATAGCTATAGATAGAGCTTAAACTTTTAGAGTCAGGGCAACCTTGGCTACAAACTTCTGTGCATCTGCTTCTTAACTCAGAATCTCAGACAAGATCCCTAACTCCTAAGTGTGTGTGTGTGCCTGTGTGTAAGGGGATACTAATTAACAACAGTAATAATGCTTTCTCCTAATCGCTACTTAATAATAACCATAAGAATGCTTATTTTGTGCCAAATGTATGCTTGAAAGTTTATTTACGTTATCTCTTTGAAGCATTACAATGATCAGGTGACAATATGCATATTAATGCCCCATGCTGTGAACAAGGGCATGAAATCTTAAATTTAATAACAGGCTAGAAATAAAGAAATGCCCATAGAGTTCATCTCATTTTACTCAGCCGACAATGGGGTATGGCGGGATAGTGTGTGGAAACGCTTGGCCTAGCTTCGGTCAGAGTAGGTGCTTGATAAGTTTCAGGCTGTATATCTCTCTATAGATTTTAAATATTTACAACCACAGAATTAATTCTAAGGAAAGCAAATTGAAGGAGGTGTTTGGGTGTAATTTTTTTTCCTAATGATTCCACTGTATCCCTGAGCATTCCACGTTTGTGTTTAATCACAGAATCTCAGCCATGATGTTTCTGACAAGTAATTTCCTTAATGCTCACGACAGAGATGGATTGCATGGAAGCCCACTGGATTTTTGCCTGCAAGTGACAAGACTAGATCAGATCTATCTGGGTCTAGTGCCTCCGATGACACTGCCTCCTAATAATTCCCATGACAGTATGGGTCATCTTCGTGGACACACACAGCCTTGGCCAGGTGGGACACAGCATTTGCAAGACACCCTGCCATTTTATTACACCTTGAGAAACATCTCGGCTGATATCTGTGTCAGAATCATAAATCAATTTAGTCTTTAGATACAGGCCGAGTTTTGCAGCTTATCTTCAAATACACTTGTTTTTGTTTTTGTTTTTCTTTTCCCTGCTATGACTGAAGGTGTTGAAAGATAAATACAAATGTCAAGCTATTGGATTCCTTTTTAGGTTGTAAGGTCTTTACGTTGACATGTGACAATCTGAGCGTCACTGAGACTCAGTGATACTTGGTGATTTGGGCCCCATGGCATTTCATCCCTAGGTGCCAATAATCCCAATTCACTCTCAAGCAAAGACTCAGATGCCTCTCAGTGGAAACTCACTTTCTGACCCTCTCCCCCTCCTCTCCAGTGTGTGTCGGCCTTTAGCCCCTGTGGTTTGTTGATGTGCTTTCCTATAGATCAAGGGCAGCAGAGATCAGGGTCAGGGGTCTCTGACGCCCCGGGAAACAAATGCAAACGGTGCTGTTTCACAGGATGTCCTTTAGGCTGATCATGTCACGTGCCATCAGCAGGCACATCCCTGTGTACATGGTGGTCTACGAAAAATATAGATTTTATTGTTGCCATTCTAGTACTAGTCTCTTACACTGACCCATCCAGACCCTCCACTGTGCTTACAGATTCACTGGGAAGCACGTCTGGTTCCTTTTGAAAACTAGTTTTACTCTGAAACTTGTCAGGCATAGAGAAAAGGGGAAAGAGGAATGCAATGAACACCACATACTCACGACTGGGATTTAATCTAATCATTGCAGAAATATGCACAACCACTTTAAAAAAAGTTTTCAGACATCATGAAACTTACTTCTAAACACATAAGGATGTTACCGTGGCCAGTGTGACTCAGTCAGTTGGAGCACTGTTCTGTACACTGAATGGCCGTGGGTCCCATTTCCAGTCAGGACCCATACCTAGGTTGTGGGTTCAGTCCCCACCTGGAGCGCATACAGGAGGCAACTGACTCCTCTCACGTCGATGTTTCTCTCTCTCTCTCACTTCCTCTCCCTAAAATCAATAAAATATATCCTCAGGTAAGGATTAAAAAATACATAAGGATGTATCTGAAAAAAAAAAAATTGTGATCCTTTATAAAACCACAATATCATTATCACAACTAACAGCAAATAGTCTATATTCAGATATACTCAGTAGTCCCAGTAATATCTCTTATGACTTATTTTTAAAACATAGCTCTTGAGTCACTTTGACCTAATGAAGTTTTATGTAAGAGGAGGAGGGCAGGTGGCATAAGGTAGGATAGAAATATTTAAAGTATTTTTGCCCTTATAGTGAACCCTTCCTTCCTTGCTTGGTCCTTCTGAGAGATCATCAATCACTTAAGAAAATCATGTGAAGTCTTAAAAAGGAGTACACACATAACACGGTGTTATGGGAAGGCCCTTCTAAAATTATGGAAACAAATACAGTTTCCTATAAAAATAATATTTATCAGCACTTTTCCTAATGTTGAAAAATTGGAAGCAACCTAAATTTCTGACACAAAGAATTAGCTAATTTACAGTGGTCATATTGGAAAATGCTCACAATATGTATTTAAGTGAACAAAGCAGGCTTCACAACCTCAAGGGCAGAATCACAGCACTTTAGGAATTAGCTCACACCCAGGCAAAAATGTTAAAAAAATGTTTTTCAATGTGTCAACCGTAGTTACCTCTGGATAGTGAGATTATAGATCATTTTATTTAGTTTTATTTTTCCAAAAATGTTTTTTACATTTTTTTACACGAAATGTGGAAGGAATATTTGATGATTAAGCAATTTGGATAAATCAGCCAACTCAGAAAGAGATGTGCTGTCCAGTGAGAAAGGAAACTAGAAGCATAAACGAGAAGAAATGAAACACCCTGGTGCCCACGTATTCAGCACCGGTTCCTTGAACCAGGCCACAGCTGTGAGCTGCAGAAGGTAACACAGTGCTTTAGGCTGAAATGAAGAAGCCAGAGCACATCTTTCAGTGTCTCCTTTGGCTCTGTAAGTCTTGCATTAAAATACTCTGGTGTTGTCATAGTAGAGTTTTATTAGAAACCCTAAAGACGGGATTTGCATCGCAAATAGTTTCCTAATACCATCTGGAGGGAGCTTTTAATTGCTTGTTGCAGAGGTCTGACGTGGACCCTCGCTGAAGTTATACGCAGAGGAAATGCTTGGCCCAACTGCTGTTTCATACTGAAAGCAAATAAGAGCAGATGATACTGCAGATTTATCCACTGAAAGTTGGTTGCCTCATGCCACTTTTGGTATAGCTATTTGTCCTCATACCACTTTTGGTATAGCTATCCTGAGTTGAGTATGTTCTCATTTATTTGGGGTTCCGATGCAGATTAGATGTGTCTCATGATTACAGAAAGTATGACCAAGAGGTTGTGCAAGGCATTCCACAGGGGAATGCCAATGAGTTGACTATTAAAAATGCAAGTTTCAGAGATTGATGAACCTTTAAAGAAACGGAGGAGACAGGGGCCAGAGATCAGCAGGCAGTTAGGGATTGGAGGGGGCTCTTTGATACTGTGAAGACCATAAGTGCAGCCTGGGAACCAAGGTAAGCTCTCTAATGAAGAAGTGGCCAGAGGCAGATCCAATCTGCAGGGCATTTGATGGGAAGGTTGAGTGATTTCTAGTCGGTGAAGCCTAGGATGATATCTCCATGGGAACCCTGCTATAAAGACTCCCACTTATTTAAGTAATTTTCCCAATTTTGAGAATGTACTGCCCCCACTTTAAAACGTCTTCTTCAACATACACACACACTCACACACACACACACACACACACACACACACACGCACCCCAAAGGGCATAAGTGACTCTGTGAGACATATTTATGTGTGTTTGTATCTGTTTCAACTAGCCTTCCATTGGAAGAATGGCACTCTGTGTAGGTTGTGAATTACTGAAGAAGCCTAGGTCAGCAGTCCCCAAGATTCCCAGATACCTGGGGGCAAGCTCCTGCATAACTTTCCCAATAAATCTGGTGAATAAAGTTCTACTTCTTTCCCCAGCTTTCTGGAAGAATCTGTTCCAGCCAGTCTATATTCTGATCACCTGTACATCTGGAACGGACCCAACCCAAATAGAGAGGAAAAAAAAAAATCATTATCCCAAATAAAATAGAAGACCGTTGGACAGGGTATCAGTTAGTGTCCCAAGTGCAGAGTTCTCTGTTGAGTAATCACAAAAATCCCAGGGCCTTTTAGAAGGCCACTGAGGAACAGAAAACAACTGACGCAGCAGTGTGCTTAGCACAATTAAAGTTAAATTTAAAAGTCTTTGCAGCCAGAGTCAATTGCCTTCATTTTTCAACAAATTCCCAGGAGATTTTGACTTCGCAGTCAGGCACTTTTTTTCCCTTGATTGATACTCTGATCTGTAGGTGATGTACTAAATGGGAGGCAGGAAGCGGCCTAAGTTAGAAGGGAAAATTGAGGATGTTGGGCATACAGAGTGCTACAGCTGCCAGGAATCAGCACCATTTGAAGTACCCAGTGCCCCATAGAATGGGCGTGTTGCCCTCGTGGCCACCATGGTTCTAAGCGTGGAGCAAGGTGTTCGCTGGGCACGTAGAGTTTCCCGTACTCACGGTATCACTCATTTAAGAGTCAAAACGGACTTGTTTACGCACATACACATGCTCAGCAAGGTTTGGTTATGCTTCAGAGGATGTCAACTGTTCGGAGAATCGTGAAGGAAGCTTTCTCAAAATAATAAAAATTAAAAAGGAATTCCCAGGCTTTTCTCCAGTCTTCTCAAGCAGAGCCTGGAGGAAGGGGCCCGGGAATGTATACTGCGTGCCCCCTCCTCCCACCCACCTGGCACCTCCACGATCGATCCAGTTTGGGATCCGTAGGGCACGGATGCGGTGTGGGTAAAACAAGGCGTCACTGTGAGTCAGAGTCCAGAGGGGAATCCGTCTCGATTTGCCACCCTACTTACCGTTTATGGTCCGTGCTCTCTTCCTGAGGCCACCACGCTGAAGCCCTCCCGGTTCTTAACATGGACCTTTGTCCTAAGAATGGGTTCCCTCGGTCTTTAATATTTGATTGGACAAGTAATTCTGGTCAGAAAGCTGCTTTCCCCCTTTTTTCTAATAACAACTATAATCCATTGCTGACCAAAAAAAAAATCAAAAAAAAAAATCTGTATGGCATTTCCTGAGTCCTTCAGCACAGGCTGTGACGAATGGCATCTCGCGTTGCACAGTCGTCCCCGTGGCTTGTAATACATCGTTTAATGAATTGATCACAGTGGAATGTAAAGATGAAATAGCATTTATTCTGTATGTTAGATTGCATATAATTTTTAGAGTTGACATTTATAACCATGGAGGATGTTATTTTACATATCATCTTCAAGCCGTATCAGCCTTAAACACATTTAAATTTAATAAGCGAGTAGATGAGATTTGCTTTTAAGCTAGGCATATCATTACAGCACGCATTTCCGGCAGGAGGGCCCTCTCGCGATTAAATACTGTCCTTAGTTGTCTAAAAGAAACAGAAATGATAAGGGGGGGGGTTGTTAGAGAGGAAGCTGAAATAATAAAGTCTGAAGCCAGGAAAATACCCTTTGAAGGACGGGCCTAAACACAGCCCTCTAACCACTGAGGCGAAAGGGCCCGTTGGTTTTATGAACCATCATTGGGCAGCTTTGAGGCGAGTGCAAGCCTGGGAGTGAAATGCAAATTCCGTAATAGGAACATCATTGTGATAATAATTTATTAAATTTCCCCAGCCCTCTCTCTCTGAGGAGGGCAGCACCATGGCCCTGGTGATTAATTTCCAACGCCGTTGAACATTTTATTAGAAGGAAACAGTTTTTAATCTATTGATGCCCTTTCTGTACAATTCCAGGAGCTGTTATCCAAATGGGAGAGAAGGAGGGGAAATGGGGGGAGGGAAGGAGGAGTGCTGACCAGAAGTTCTGGTTCTGGTACCAAACATCTCAGACTCTCCTGTGCTTTTATGGCACTTGAGCACTTTGGCCTCATGGTAGGACATTGTGTTTTGTGAAAGGAGAGAGTTTGCTCATGAATCTGAAGTTAGCAGAAGTACAATATGTAGGGAAAGGGTGACTCTGAAGGGTTGGACTGAGAAAGTTGTTGAACTGGGGGCTTCTCAGAATCCTCGTAGGGCTTACTTAGGGGCCGCAGAAGAGATGCCTATAGGGGCCAGGAAGGTCTCCTCAATGGAGGTTATAATACTTGGAGGCACTATTCTGCTCAACCAAATGTTGACATCCTAGAATGTCACCTGTGAGAAATCTAAAGAGAAATAACAAAATGCAAGATGAGACCTTGGACCCGATCCTGGCACAGAAAAGGGGGACAAGTGGGAAAAAAATCTAATGAAATCCAGATTTGATCTTCAGTGTTGTACCAATGTTAATTTCCTACTGTGGATAGTGTGCTACGAGTTAGTAAGATGTTAATGTTAGGGGGAGCTGGGCAAGAGGTACACAGAAATTCTCTGTATTTTTTATTTATTTATTTTTGCAATCCTTCTGTAAATCTAAAATTATTTCAAAATAAAAATATTTTTAGAACCAATAAAAGCAAAATGCAGGACATGCTAATAGGAGATACCAAGTTCAAGGGTAACCTGGTTGAGACATTCATTGGGACAATCTCGGGCACCCTCAGAGAGCAACATAAAAACAGGGAGAAAGGCCATCTCCTTTGGTCTCCTTTGCATGGATGGACATCTCACAATTTGACAGTGTGATGGGCAAAATAATGTCTCCCAAACATGTCCACGCCTTAATTACTGGCCATGAGGCGTGGAGGTTATCCTGGATCATCTGGCCCGACCCAATGTGATTTCGAGGATCTTTATGAGTGGAGGAGGGAAGCAAGAGGAGGGAACGGGTCAGGGTCATATTTCTTGAGAAAAACTCTACAGGCTATCGCTGGCTTTAAAATGGAAGGGCGACGCCCTGGGAAACGCAGGCAGCTTCCAGAATCTGGAAAAGGAAAGACCACAGATTCACCCCGAGAGGTTCCAGAAAGGAGCACAGCCCCAAGGGGTTGTGGGTTTGATTCCTTCAATTCCAGATCAGGGGCACACCCCTGGGTGGCAGGTTCGATCCCTCTCCGTGGCTGGGTCACTTGAGGAGGCAATCAATTGATGTGTAGAAACACATCGTTGTTTCCTTAATTGTCTCTCTCTCTCTTTCTCTCTCTCTCCTTCCCTCCCCCCTCCCTTCCTCCCTTCCACTCTCTCAAAAAATCAATGGAAAAAATATCCTAGGGGGTGAAGATTAACTAACTAACTAACTGACTAAATAAATAAATAAATAAATAAATAAATAAATAAATAAATAATAAATAAAACATTGGCTAGAAAATGTCTTTGCTAAATTACAAATCCCATTTGATTATTATGGATTTAGGTGGCACACAAAGATGCTATTTTTTTTTTTAATACATCTTTATTGATTTCAGAGAGAGGAAAGGAGAGGGAGAGAGAGAGAGATAGAAACATCAATGATGAGAGAGTCATTGATCGCGCCCACAACCCGGGCCTGTGCCCTGACCGGAAATCGAACCCCGATCGCCTGGATCCTAGGTTGATGCTCAACCGCTGAGCCACGCCCAGCTGGGCAAAGATGCTATTAAATAATGTGAAATCAATAATTTGGGTAGGGAGTTATTTCTTTTTTAATTTTCTTCCAATTTCCTTGTTTATGCCACCGAGAAAGTCTTTGTTTGGTGCTAGGGGGTCTTAACCATCTCTCTAATACTTGATGATCTCCACTGTTAATAATAAAGAGGAGACCTCAGGATCTGTGTCTGTGGTAACAGCAACAAGATTTCACTAGCTTGTGGTTGCCTTGTATTTATTTTATGGTGACTCTATTTGAAATAAGTGATATTATATGATATTATATTTTTTTATTTAAAGTGTTGACATAAAGCTGCCTTTTAAAAATAATGTGTTTTCGTGGAAGCCAAGTTCATCAATGTGAAGATATATTAAGCAGCCGATGCTTTATCATTATGACACGTGGTAGCCATTTAGCGATAGTAGCAGAAGAATGGCATGGATTCGGGAGCATCTGATTCTTCAGGGCTGAGGCTTCAGAGTGTCAGCTCTAAATACTAAAGGAATGGTCATTACTGAGCTGCAAAGCCCACAGACATCTTTAAATTCATTTTGGTTTTTCTTCATCACTGGAAGGAAATGCTTTCATTGAAGTTAAAAAGCGGAGACTTCAAAGACAAATCTGTGACATTTTTTTCAACATTAAAATTTGATTGGGATTAACTAAGTCCATTGGCCTATAATTGCTGTACATTTTTCTACTAATTTCAGCAACAAAATTTCTAAAATCCCTATTTTATGAAGTTTATTAAAAAGCCCTTCCTAGTTGTTAACCTCAATGTTTTTTGTGCCTTGAATCAGCTCTGTTGTTGGACTTGCCGTTTTCAGAGACCAGCACATACTCTGCTGCTGCTCTGGCTTTCCCAAAATCGCCTTATATTTGGTGACGTGAAGGAATGTCACTTAGAGCCACATCCTCTTACGTGACTTGTCATCTCAGAGCCTTGCAGGATATGGCTTCTTGTGAGAATTTTGGTTGTGCAGTCAACCCAAACCAATCCTCCCACTGAGCTGGCCTGCAGACTTCTTGTGCACCATGTCAACCGCAGGTCAGAGGAGATGAGCGTTACTGCATGGGCAAGGGAAGCTGTCTGACATCTGGCAGGACATCTGGTGGATGGTACAGCAGAGCAGGCAATGACCCAACAGCACAGGCTTGGAAGAACTGTGCCCCTAAGATGCTCACAGTTTAAAGAACCGCACCTGGTTTATCTCTTATAAATGGGTGTCTGCATGTAGCTTAGCCCGGGTGACCAGCGTTTCTTTCATTCTCTGTTGCATGGCTGCTTGTGTCAGGATCTCAGGACTCTCTCCCAGGATCTGAGCATCTAACAAACCCAAGTTTCATCTGTCCCAGCCTCCTAGAGGGAGCTCCGAGGCCTCATTGATTACTCTTTTTGTTTTGTTTAGTTTAGTTTTGGTCTCCCTCTCGCCCTCTCTTCTTCCTCCCCCTTGTTTCATTTATCCAGAGAAAGCAAAGGCACATCTTGGGCCAGCAATTTGAAGTCTACATCAGGATGTTCCAGAATGGCAGTGATGATAACAGTGATAATGGCTCCATTTACTTAGCACGTGTATGTGTTGTGAATTTCTGCTTGAGGTGCTGGCCATACTGTATCTATTCTTACCTTTCATCCTGAAGATCTCAGTGGGTCTTTTCCCCAACTTCCTGCACGGCTCTTCTCCTCTGTCCCTAGCCCCGTGTACCAGACTTGTCAGCTGTGCCCAATCAAGACCCATTCTTTGTTCAGACCATCGCCACCCTTGACAGTGCAGGTGTCCAAAGGCCTAAATGCTTTGCAAACATTTATTAAGTACCTATGCTGTGCACAGTAGTTCTCTTTAAATGTGTGAGGTCACGTCAGCCTGACAACAACCTTGAGAAGTGATTCCCATTTTTAAGAGGAATCCAGGATCCCTGTCTTCAAAGAGCGCACAGCTAGGGAGGGAAGACAGGCTGGCGTAACAATAAGTAATGTTGAGTGACATATGTGTACACGGGGGTCAGAGGCTATCTTGAAAGTTTGGAGGAGAGAGGTCATCCCTACACAGGTTGTTGAGGATGGATGGGCATTTTTCAGGCAGATGATTTATGGAAGGATGTTTCTGGCAAAGAGGACAGCGTTTGCAAGGGGAAAAGGAAGTGGGATTCTAAGCCAAAGATAAATAGACCTGGATAAATATAGTGAGGGTGGTGTGCAGAGGGAAAGTGGGGTTATCTGAACTATATAAAGCCCGAGATCTCATCTTTATATGCAAGCCTGGGCAATTTTAAAGAGAGTTGAAAAGACACCATTCCCAAGGTGTATACCGTAGCCAACTGGAGGAGCCAAACTATTCTTTCTTAGGTACTAATATATGAATATATTCCTAGTTCCTTTTCTATCTCCCCCAGTCCCAGTTGTTCCCTCTCCTTCCATCCCACATCCAACATGCCCTTCACCCAGCATTCTCTGGGTTCTCCACGCTGCTGAAGCTAAATACACGTGTGGCTCCTCTCAGCCTGAGCCCCAGCTGTCCTAGGGGAGGAAGGGAAGGGGTAAGAACAGTGTCTCCAAACACCTGTCCTCTGTGTTGTTGTAGTAGAAGCAGGAACAGGCGAGCTGGCTGTTGATTTTAACTCCTGCTTTGGGGAATTCAGAGCTTCTTTCCATTTCTCAAGTGACCCTTTCTTGAGTACTAAGTTACACAAGGCATCAATAAGCGAGAGCCTACAAACCCGTGAACAGAAAATACAATCATACTGTGGAAAAGAGTTTGGCAGTTCTTCAAAAAGTGAAACGTATGACCCAGCAATTCCGCTCCTAGGCATATACCCAAGAGAACTGAAAACAGGTACTCCGATAAAAACTTGGACGCGAAGGTTCATACATTATTCACAGCAGACAAAAGTTGAAGACAGCCCTAATGTCCATCGGCCGAAGAACGGACCCACAGAAGGCGGTGTCTCCTTGCAGGAGATGCCATAAAAAGTCCTGAAGTCCTGATACATATTACAGCATTGACGGAACTTGAAAATGCCATGCTCAGACACAGAAGGGCACCTAGTGTCATTGTATTCTTACCTATGAAATGTTCAGAATAGGAAAACCGTAGAGACAGAAAGCAGAATGGTGGTTCTGGGGGAAGGGATGAGGGAGTGACTGCCTGATAGATACAGGGTTCTCTTTGGGAGTGATGACAATGTTTTGAAACTAAATAGAGCTGGTGGTTGCACCACATGTGAATGTACTAAATGTCGCTGAATTGAACAACCGTACATGGTGAATTTTATGTGATGTGGATCTTACCTCCGTGAAAATAAAAAGCACCATCAAAGGTAAAATTCGGGGTAGGTTCCAGGGAAATGAGCTGGCTGCATTGCACCCAGTGTGCAAAGTGGGAACCACGCTTGCAGGAAGCCCCAGAAATCAGGCCTTAGAGAAACGAGGTCCACTTGGAGCTTGGAAGCGGAGGAGCTCCCAACACCAGGGCTCCGTTTCAGTTCCCAGATGCCAGTGACGCACGACCACCAACGTCCCGTGACCATCCTCCTGCCCAGAGGAGGTTGCAACCTGGGAAGGTGGCAGCTCAGGAACCGATGATGAGAAGATTGGAAACGGATGGAGTTTTATGGCGATGCATTTTTAACTCCCCTTCAGTGTAGAGGGGCCATTTTAAGGAGCAGAGTGCTTAAACTAGACAAGATTCCCTTCAGTCGGATAAAAAATACACCAAAGTGCCCTTTTTTTGTTTAATAATTCAGGACCCAGGGAGTGTTTAAAGGTTTTCTTGTTTTACCATTTGAAAAATCTAATGATAATCGGTTAAAAAGGAACAGATGAGAAATGTTCGCGAGACGGGCCCCAAACCGTGTGCTCTAAAACGTCTTTGGAAACGGATGTCCGTGTGTTCCGGCGGCAGGCGCCTGGAGGACTGGATGTTTTAATGCAGCCAGACACTTGTTCCGTCCCCTGTTGGAGGGGTGCAGCCACTCCCACACACGGCATCGGCCGGTACCTGAGTGGGGTCGGAACAAAGCCAGACGCAGAGGATGTCATGGGACCATGAGTGTGCTTAGCATGACACCAGCACTAATCAGAACCAGATTCCTGGGGAATTCTGGAGGGCAATCCGAAAGTCCTCTCCTGGGGACAGGAACAGTGTCGATGAACGGGTTTGAATTTTCCTGGCCTGCGGATTGGGCTCCCCAGGAAATGTGACGGCCAACTCTAGGCAGCGCTGCTTAGCAAGGAAGACCGGCTCTCCTCGCGGGCGATGAGGGTGGTCCTACGGCTCGGAGGTTGAAGGCAAACGCTCTTCCCGGGGAGAGGAGGGGGGAAGCGAACACACTCGCGGTGACGCAAGACTGTCCTGTCTCCTGGTAGAATCTGAAAGCGGCAGAAAGGATCCATGCGTGCTCTTCAGCTTCACGTTGGAAAATGAAGGCCCCCACTGTGCTTCATTCGCGTTCAGCCGCCGTTTATTGCACCTGCTTATCAGGCGCCCCCCAGACACTGCAGCAAGAGTGGGGGTGACTGCAGACCCCCACGCGGCCAAGGGCGCTGCCTGCGTGCAGCACATCTTCCCTGGGAGAGGGAAATCGCTCAGGAAGGAATCGTGACAGACGCCGCCAGCTGCCTACCGAATCCCCGTTTATTACTTTTCCTTGGTAACAGGCCCCTTAGTCGTAGCCAGGGCACCCCAATTAAAGGAAAATAATACCGTGTTCTCTAGCTTCCCTAGCAGAGCGGGGTCACCAATGAGGTGGCGATGAAATGATTAGGTGTGCTTTCTGGGAAAGCCATTAATGGGGGCTGAGTCACCTGCCATGGGAGCACCCATGTGCCCATTTTCCATTTTCCTCTCCCTCTGCGTGAACCTACATGACCTTGAGGCAACTTGGAGAATGGAATTCATGTCCTCAGGATGGTGGGACTGAAACGTGAACGGTGCAACAAGGCTTAGGATGGACTGTCCAGCCCTGAACTTCTCTCCTGGGAGAGGAAAACGCACTTGCATTTTGTTTAAGCCACAGTTATTTTCAGACTCTGTTAATAGCAGCCAACCCTAATTTTAAGAGATCAAAGCAGGAAACACAAATATAAAATAATTGCGGAAAGCGGAACCTGCTGTGCAGGCAAGAGAGGGGCTGGGGTGAGGGACAGGGCTACTCTGGAACAGAGGGAAGAGCTGTCTGGGATGTGAATGGCCACGTGGGTCAGACGTGTGCAGCCCCTCGGAAGGACATCCGAGCTGAAGGGATGGCAGATACTGAGGTGAGCAAAATGACATCACTGAGAAACAAAAGAAAGTCAGAGGGAGAGTGGTGGTAGAAGATGTAGAGTTGGTGCCAGACGAGGGCAGAGACAGGGGGACCAGGTCTCTCAGTGGCCGTAGGCCATGCTAAGACACGGGGGTTTGACTCTGAGTGAGGCAGGATGTCTGCAGTCTGCTGTGGGCAGGAGAATGGCGATCTCATATTGATTTATGAAGCTCTCCTAGCTGCCACGTAGACATGGCCCTAGAGAGTGTGGGGTCATCATTTAGGTGGTGACTGTGGACATCCAGGTGAGAGTAGATGGTGGGATTCATGCCAGAGAGAACACTAAGGGGACTTAGAGAAATTTGGGAAGCCAGTTAAAACCTAAAAAGCCTACGTCATGAGGATGAGCGTAGGTATAGCATCTACGTTGACTTTGGAAGAATCTCTCACAGAGTCCTCGTGCTAGAGCCACTCAACTGTGCGCAAAAAAGCAGCATGGGTTACTCAACAACAGCCACAAAAGCGCACAAATAACTCCATTCAAAAATGGGCCAATGACATTTCTCCAAAGATTTACAAATGACCACTAAAGCACAGGGGAAAATGCTCAATACCCCTGACCATTAGGGACATGCAAGTCAAAACTATAATGAAGCACCGCCTCACGTCTATCAGGATGCCTACCATCAATAACAGAAAACAACAGTGCTGGCGGTGATGTGGAGAAGCTGGGACCCTATGCACTGTTGGCTGGAATGTCGAATGCGTAGCCACCGTGAGAACAGTATGGCAGTGCCTCGGAAGAAATTAAAATTAGAATTACCATATATGGGTTAGCATTTCAGCTTGTGGGGGCATACTCAAAAGAATTGAAAGCAGGGTCTCCAAGAGATATCGGTACACCCATGTTCATAGCAGCATTATTTATAACAGCTAAACTGTGGAAGCAACCCAAGTGTCCGTGGACAGATGAATAGCTAGGCAAAGTGTGGTCTGTCATTATAGTGGAGTACTATTCAGTCCTAAAAAGAAGGAAATTCTGCAATGTGAACGAACCTTGAAGACATTATGCTGATTGAAATAGGCCAGCCACAGAATGGCAAATGCTGTAGGTTTCACTATACGAGGCGGCATCTAGAGTAGTTGAATTCATGGAGACAGGAAGTAGAACAGTGGGTTCCAGGGCCTGGGGGAGAGCGGGGGGTGGGGAGTTAGTGTTTAATGGGTACGGTCCTAGCTTTGCAAGTGAACAGAGTTCTGGAGATGGATGGTGGTGATGATTGTACAGCAATATGAATGTATTGAAAACCACCTAACTGTACACTTAAAACTAGTTAAAAATGGAAATTTTTATGTTATGTGGTTTTTAACACAATTAAAAAAAAATGGAAAACATTTAATATGGGTTGTCCCTGGAATTGCAATGAGTTCTTAGCCAGCACAACCCTCTCTGTGCTTCTCACAGCTCAGAAGCAAGTCCTTTTACCTGTGACCCCCAGTCCACCATCCTGTTGACAATTGGTGTCTCTGAGTTTCACATTCCCCCCCTACAAATATCAACTTCTTAGTGACTTCTTCTCAAAAGCCCCTCAAAACCCAGCCAAGGCAGCCTTCTGCCCTGAACTGTGAGAGAGTAGGTCCCCCCCCCCGCTGATTTAACTAGACATCTCAGGATGTCCAGAGAGCTGATCCTCAGAAGGGGCCTGCAGTCAGAGCTATTCAAGGAGGGCACATGCACATTTGTATATGATTTGCATTTGCTTTACATAGGGCTGCACAAGCTGTGCTGTCTCCTCAGACATCACTCACATTATATTTTAAGACTGCCACAGTCTTTGACTAACATTTAGATCTGCAGCCTGGGTGCCTCCAACTTCTCCAACTCCAACTTCTCCAACTCCAACTTCCCTCCATGGATGGTGGGAAGCCCAGTGCCTTTCTCGGGCACCTACATGCACCTGGAGGAATTCGGTACTTTCTCAGCATTACCATTCATTTCAGTTTTCCAGTCCCCGTTGCCCCCTCCCACTTCCAGTCTCTTGCCCCTTTCTCAGGCCCTGTCTAAAAAATACGCAGCATCACCCAAGGCTATTGTGTGTAAGAACTTCTAATGTGCAGTTAGAGATGGTGGAGGGATCACATTACTACAAACAGTTTGGAATTCAATATGAGCATCTTTGGCTTTGAAAGCTCCTTGATCTTCTCAGACATCAGGAATTGTTCGCTGGCAATTTGTTTCCTTAACATTTTGACCTCTAGCCTTTCCTCTCCATTCCCCTCCCCTCCCCTCCTCTCCCCCCCCCATTCCCGGCCCTCCTTTCCAAACAAGATATACAAGCCCCTACGCTCCTGAAGTTTACAGTGTCATATTGGCAAAGATACCCCCCAAATAAATATGAAAAATCAGCGAGCAAGCTATCCTTACCATAATGAGAGATAACAGTCCCCGGGAAAGGAACGGGGGAGGCTTGCCCCTTGAAAGTTGAAGTGCAAGGACAGACGGCGTCTCCATGTGACGGTCGGCGTGAGGGGGGTTCTAAGTGGAAAGGCAGAAATACAGAGCCCTGAAGCCAAAGGGCCTCGCTGTGCCCCAGAAAGGCCAGTGTGGAGGGGGGAGGGACAAGCGAGGCAAAAAGACCGCGCCAGGAGGAAGCGGCAGGCAGGGGATTACAGGGGCGTCGGTGCCCTGCTGAGGGTGCCTTCTCCTGCCTCTCCGTCCACGAGGGAGGAGCGTGATCTCCTGCACAGGGAAAGCCCCGTCTCACGGGTGCTCTGCTTTTCTTTGTTTGTGCTCATGCTCCCTCAGGGCTGCCTCCCCGGACTCCAAACTCCAGCTCTCTCTTTATGAAGAATAAAGCAGGTTTCTCCTTGCCTTGCACTCTCCTGTGTATGTGTGCCTGTGTATGTTAGAGGAGAGAATAATATAGTTTTTAAAATCCTCACCCAAGGATATTGTTCCATTGCTTTTCAGAGAGAGTGGAACGGGGAGAGAGAGAGAGAGAGAGAGAGAGAGAGAAACATCGATGTGAGAGAGACACATGGATTGGTTGCCTCCCACGCTTACCCTGACTGGGGCCCGGAATCGAGCCTGCAACCCAGGTACATGCCCTTGGCTGGAATCGAACCCGGGACCTTTCAGTCCTCAGGCCGACGCTCTAACCACTGAGCCAAACAGGCCAGGGCAGAGAGAATCGTTTTGCCCCTCCCCTGTGAGGTAGAGGTAGAAACTATATGTAGGATATTTAATTTCCCTTACATGTATCCCCCCTCCCCAGCACTGATTATAAGACAGAAGCTGAGAGATGGAGAAAACAGTAAAAATGATGAGTGGTGGCCGGGTAAATCTTTTGGAAAATTCCCACTGAGTGAAATCCTGTGGACAGAAATGTAGAACCTTCTCTCGCTGGCTTCTCCCCACCGCGTTTCTGTCTCTGCAGTCTGTGTTTACAATGAATGACACAATTTGAAAGCTGTATTTTCATGCCTTTCTGGTCATTAATAGCGTTAAGTTAAACCTGGTCATTCACCCTACAGTGTCTGGCGGTGAGCAGAAAGCACCGGGGGAAAGGAGCCCCTAGAGTCGCTTCAAAGGGCAAAGGCAAGGGCGGGGACCGTAACGGTTACCTCTGGGAGGCAAATTGTCGCCTCACCACGGAGGGAACTGTATGTAGCAATTGCTGAGGGAAAATATGTTCTGCTGACACACCCCAAAGCCAGGCAGTCCCTGGTGCCCACTCCTCGGCGTTGGGAGGGAAGCCAGGCGGATTATCCGCGTTCGCACACGCGGGCCAACAGCCTGCGAGTCTCCCGCAGAAGCTGTTCTTTGCACACAGGTGTGGCTCGGCCACCCACAGCACAGCAGAATGTTCTGGTTTAGTTGCACCAACATTAGGAATGCCATAAAATGTTCAGCAGATTTCGATGGATGCTTACTAACAGACTAATTTAGAAAATCAACCCATTCAGTATCGAAGTATTTATTGTCACAATAGGCCAGTCACTTGGCAGGTGTGGCAGAGCATTGTCCTTTGTCCTGAAAGGTCAAAGGTCCGATTCCTGGTCCGGGCACAGACCCAGGTTGCGGGTTCAATCCCCCCGTTGGGGTGCAGGAAGCAACCAATCGATGTTTCTCTCTCACATCCATCTTTCTCTCTTTCTCTCCCTCTCTCTTCCCCTCTCTCTAAAAAAAAAAAAAAAAATCAATAAAAGCATTAAATTTTTTTAAAAGAATAAACCAGTCAGTATATACTGATTATCTTGCCAGGGAGACGAAGTAGGTCAAGTAGGCTGGCTAAGGAATAATGTCTCAGTATTTGATGTCCACAGAGGTCTGGCCAAGTTCACGATGGAGAGGAGGTGGGAGTTTCGAGGTTGCCTGCTGAGCAGCGTGCCTGACTTCGCCCAATAAATCTAACAGACCCCTTACAAATGCCTTGTATGTGTTTTTAGCAATTAGGATATTTCTTTACAGGTGTTTTTTTTCATAAGAAAGAAACTTGCAAGCTCTCAAAAGTGAGTTGCCTACTATACCATAGCCCTCTGCCAATCATATGGGCTCGGGCAGATTTTATTGCCAGTCATATCGCGCCAGAGTTGAAGTGCTAAGAATGCTGTCTTATCCCTCAGCTAGATTAGCTTTAAAAGGTGATCTCAGGATCCTGTCAAGCACAGAGCGAGGATTTACGCAGCGACAAACACATGCCCACAACGTTTACTATGAAATTCCCCATAACTGATTCCCCGGCTCCTGGGCAGGAAGAAATATGCAAGGGAAGCGTTGGAAAGGGGGTATTTTAGCACAGACACATTTTAGAGCACAGGCAGTTCTTTTTATTTTTAGGCTGGGATTTATAAACCATCAAACAATGCCCTTATCTGAAGAAAAGTGGGGAGGCAGGAGAAATCATCCTGACTTAAAATGCTGGTTTATTTTTTCCCGTTGCCAACGTTTGTTCCCTCTCTCTGTGTTAGTCCCACGGACGCACTCAGGGCCTCCTGGCCTTTTGCAACTAATTGAGCCCCTTGTAGCCCATCATCATCTCATACCTCATCCCAGAGACTTCTAAGGCTTTATGGAAATACCATACAGCTTTTGTAGAGTCTTCAAATAACCCCATTCATCTTAATGGCATTTCCTACCCGATCAGCACAAGGTTTACACTGTTGTTGTTGTTGTTTTATACAATGTTCATTACTTTTGTCTCTCACACAGTTGCCCATTTCCATGTATATCCCATCATCAGCCAGGCTTTATGGTGGCTCCTCTGGCCTCACCCTGGCCCTTCATTCTTCTGGCTGCGGGTGGGTCAGTCACCTGTGTCGCCGACCAGGTGGAACAGGTTTCTCGCTGTTTCTCCACTGTCCCTTCTGAACATCTTTATTCCTCCTTCCACATGTCCCTTCATGCGGTTGGTGGAGAGTGGAACTGCACAGCGTAGAACAACCAGAACAGAAACTTTGGTTAAAGCCGAATCACACCCACCCCAGATGGGTCCCTAATACTTCCCAGTACACAACGGATGACCCATTGAATATTGTTTGAATAGTGAAATGGTTGAATGACTTGCTGATTTCACTACAGGAAATAATGAAATGGAAATAAAGCCATTTGGGTTAGGGGACCGGATGGGTTATCAGATATTATTAGGAGGTACGAAGAACCCAACAATTGAGGAGCGACCTGGGGTTCTCTGTATAGTAGTTGCTTTCCAGCCCATCCATGGTTATTTTGCCTGCCAGACCCGGTTCAAGAGGTTTTGTGCTAGACCCTGCACTGATGGAGGGCAGTTGGCCACCATCTGTCACTGGGAACCACCTGTCACCAGAGAATATCTTACTTTCATTCAGGGGACAAAGCCATAGGAAGATAAACTGTTACAGTGGCAATGCAACCTCAGGGAGGTTACCCTCGCCTCTTTCTGTACTTGTCTTAGGGAAGCTCATTGGTTACATCTATACTGGGCCTCTTGTAAGTGGGATTTATTTTGCCTGTCACCTACTGAACTTGGTGCATCCCATCCTCTCTAGAGAGCTGCAGCTTGGCGCATCCAATGAGGTAACCAAGAGAGACTTGAGGGGCTACAAGATTGCTACCTATCTCTAGGATTTGGCTTTGGGAGGCAGGAATCTTACTGGAGCTAAGATAGGAAATTGGGGTCAATACTCTCACCATCTGTTATGTGGAAGTCCTAACCTCCAGTACTTAAGCTTACAAATGTATTTGGAGATAGAGTCCTTAAAGAGGTAATTAAGGTAAAATGAGGTCATTAGAGGGGGTGCACTAAGCCAATATGACCTTGTGAAGACACAGTGAGAAGGCGGCCATCTGAAAGCTCAGGAAAGAGGCCTTGCCAGAAACCAATTCTCCTAACATCTTGATCTCAGACTTACAGCCTCCAGAATCGTGAGAAAATAAGTTCCTGTTGTTTAAGCCACCAAGTCTGTGGTACTTTGTTATGGACACCCTAGGAAAGTAATATACTACCCAACCCTAAATGCGTTTCCATGGAAAATGTAAGTGAGGAAGGGCCAACCCCACAAAATGAAAACATAGCTGCTCTGCATATTTCTCAGGTAGGTGATGATGATGATGATAGATGATAGATAGATAGATACATAGATAGATAGATAGATAAATAGATAGATAGATAGATAGATAGATAGATAGATAGATAGATAGATAGATACAGAGATAGAGATAGATAGAGATAGATAGGTATAGACATAAAAAGACAGAGACAGAAACAGATACAGAGATGGATGGGTGGATGGATGGATGGATAGACAATGATAGATAGATAGATGATAGATAGATGATAGATAGATAGATAGATAGATAGATAGATAGATAGATAGATAGATAGATAGATGATAGATAGATAGATGATAGATAGATGATAGATAGATAGATAGATAGATAGATAGATAGATAGATAGATAGATAGATGATAGATAGATGATAGATAGATGATAGATAGATGATAGATAGATAGATAGATAGATAGATAGATAGATAGATAGATAGATAGATAGATAGATAGATAGATGATTGATAGATAGATAGATGATAGATAGATGATAGATAGATAGATGATAGATGATAGATAGATAGATAGATAGATAGATGATAGATAGATAGATAGATAGATAGATAGATAGATAGATAGATAGATAGATAGGAAGATATCAGCAAAAAGACGTTTAGTGCAAAGCAACTGCTTAAGTAATGTGGGGGCAAACTAGGCGAGTATGGAGTCCATTGGGCAGGCCGCAGAAAGAACAGGCTGGGAATGCTCTGGCAGGTACTGTCCTCAGGTGAGATTTCTTCTTCCCCAAGGAAGCGTCCATTCTGCTTTTAAGGGTTTCACAGATTAGATCAGGCTCACTAAACTTTCCCAGGATCATCCTCATACAGGCAACTGATTGTAGGTGTTCATCCCATTAACAAAATACCTTCAAAACAATACACAATTAGTGTTTGATAAAGTAACTTGGTGCCCAATCAGATTGACACATAAAATTGACAATCAAAGTGATGATAATGATGACAGCTGCTATTCTTTTTTTTTTTTTTTTTTTTTTAATGCCTTTATTGATTTCAGAGACGAAGGGAGAGGGAGAGATAGAAACATCAATGATGAGAGTCATTGATCGGCTGCTTCCTGCACGTTCCCTACTGGGGATCAAGCCCACAACCTGGGCATGTGCCCTGACCTGACTGGGAATCGAACTGCAATCTTTTGGATCATTGGTCAACACACAACTGCTGAGCCACATGGGCAGGGCAACAACTGCTATTTTTATTGCACTCTTGGTAAGTGCATTCTGCTAAAATTCTTACATGTGGTATAGTAGTCCCTCCTTATCAGCAGAGGGCGTGTTCCAAGATCCCCAATGGATGCCTGAAGCCATGAAAGCTACCAAACCACATATATACTGTTTTTTCTATACATACATACCTATGAGAAAGTTTAATTTGTAAATTAGGCACAGTAAGAGATTAACAATATCTAATAAAATAAAACAATTAAACAATATGCTGTAATAAAAGTTACGTGAATGGCTTTGGGCCCTTATTAAGTAAAATAAGAGTTACTTGCACGCAAGCACTGAGATACAGTGACAGTCAATCTGATGACCAAGAAGGTTACTAGTGCCTAACTAGTAGGTAGTGTATGCGGTATGCATGCACTGGGCAAAGGACCGATTCAGCTCCTGGGCAGGAGGGAGTGGGATGGTACGGAATTTCATCACGCTACGCAGAATGGCACGCAATCTAAAACGTATGCATTATTTATTTCTGGAAATTTTCATTTAATATTTTCGGACTGAAGTTGATTGAGGATAACTGAAACCACAGAGACTTAAACTGCAGACAAAAGGGGTTAATTGTATTTATATTTTAATTGCAATTATTATCCTCATGTTATATATAAGGAGGTTCAGGGAGGTTAAACGACATGTCCAGGGTCACCTTGGATTAAAACGTAGGTCTGCGCAATCTCCAGATCCAAGCGTCAGACTACTGTGCTGCCCTGGTGGCTGTCAGAGGGACAGACATGCTGGGCTCCGGGCTCCATCACTCATAAATGCAGGACGTAGTAAAACCCCAGGGAGCATCTTCCATGTCAAAAGCAAGCCAGCATCTGAAATGAGAGAGAAAGGGAGTGTGCTGGAATCTAGAGCCACACCTGGCAGGAGAAGGTACCTGCTTTTGAACAAAAGCCTCAGTTACCGTAACCCCTGCCATGGGGTGATGGGGAAATTTCTTCTTTAGCTCCCACTCCAGGGGGACAGTAGCCTGAACAAGGAAACCTTGGGGGTTTTTTCCAAGGCCCCTTGTCTCTAAGCCACTGCGATCCTTCTCATCTCCCTCAAGTACATCCCCCGCCCGAGCACACGAGGCAGTTACAGCACTTTCTAATACAAGTGCAAACAGAATAAAATTAGAACTGTGCCACTGCGAGGAAGCCAGCTACCCACGGGCTCCGTAAATTGCCTCTCCTCTCACCCCTCCCCTCTGCCCACCCCCTGTCACCCTCACCATCAAGCCACCCCGAATAACCTGCCCTGCCTGGTTGAGTCACGGTTTTGGGGAAAGCAGGGATATTTCAGACACGCCAGGGAAATCGTCGCAAGCTGATGGTCAGCAGTGGGAAGGGAATGTCCCAAATGCGCTGTGATTAACCTGTGTGGGTGGCGGGTCTGCTCGAGGCCGACCGTTTGAGTGGCATCTGTCCTTTAGGGTCAGGGAAAGGAACAAGAGACTGGGAGAAGCGCAGGCCGCTGGGTTAGGTCAGCACATCAGCCTCCTTTGCGTATGATCTGTTTGCTTCTGCTTCCCCGACATTGAAGCAATTCTTTGCCCTCAAGGAGCGTAATCTCTTGGCTGTGGCATCAATGGCCCTTGTGTTTGATGTCCGAGGAACCCCTATTTTATTAGCAGTCTCCCTGTTTTAAATGGATGGGCACACGTGAATCTCTACAGAAGCAAATTTAGGGTGTAGGAAATTCAAAATCCAGTTACATTCTGGAGTAGGGTGTCTCAGCATTGTCAGGACCCCTAAATGGATTATCAGGGCACACCTTCATGCCATGGAGCCAGACTTACTGGGGCAAGGCCTTGGGCACAGACCTTTTCCAGACAGAGGGGTCTCACGCCCCTGGGAGGCTGATAACGCTGGCATAAGGCATTCTCACTCAGGTGCATTTAAAAAGAGAAAATCGTGTCACTCTTTGAGGAGCTTAGTTATTGAGGATAAAGGGTCCCATGCTAAGATGATGATGGTGGTGGTGGCCTTAATATTAATGAGAGCAATAATGGTTATGTAAGACCTGCTATTGAGCTATTGCTGCGATGTGCATATTTAAGAACTATCCATGGAGCAAGGTGGAAAGAAGTACATGAGAGGCAGAGTTGAATAGCTTTCCAAGATTGTGCTGCTGATGGGGGTCAAGCATGGATGATTTGTAGGTCATCAGGGGCCTCGAGGCTGGTCTCCTAACCGCCTTGAAACACAGCCCGTTAGGGGGAAATGCAGGACACTCACAATTAGGTCTTGAGCAGAGGAAGGGAGGCACCTATGCTTCTCCCTTGGTCAATGGTTCTCCATTTGGGTTGCACTTTAGGGTCCCTTGGAATGCCAACCCCGGACTAATTAAAGATGATTTTAAGGAAGAAAGGCTTGATTATCAGTATTTTTTCTTAAGTTCCCCAGATATTTCAATGGGCAGCCAGATTTGAGGACCGCACCGCTGCCTGAGACAAAAGATTCTTAAAATATGGTTTATGGATCAGACTTCGACAGGTCTGTTCAACGTTTTCACGCATGAGCATTTATTGAGGGGTGTATGCATGGCTTTTCTTGATTCTCAAAAGGATCCCCTAATGTCAACAAACAAACCAAAAAAGACAGAGCATCCTTGCCTTAGAGGATGGTGTTTACCGTCACCACCTTTAAATGAGAGCTTACTGCGTGCCAGGCACTAGAGAGGGCTCCTGAGATAGATTATCTCATTTAATCACGCCGACAGCCCAGGCATTGTCTTATTTTATATGTGAGGGAGCTGAGGTTCCAGAAGGCTAGGGAACATGTTCAAGGTGTCACCATGAATGAAGAAGAGACGTCTGAAGCAACTCAAGTCCATTTTATGCCAAATCTAGTTCTGCCTAACAGACTTCCCTGGTATAAGGATTAAAAAATATCCTGCCCAGAAATAGGGAAATGAACTTGAAGATAGCTGGAGGCCTCTGCCCGCCACGGGGCATACAGGAACCTCAACTGGTGCATCCTTAAGAAAGTAAAACACTGCAAGTTTACACTGTATGACTCAGGATTAATCTCCCCTGTCCTGAGGGGCAAGGGAGAAGGAAGTTGGCGTCTCCCCCTTGCCTAGAACCTGACCCTTTCTGGGAGCTTCTGAACTTGCTTATGGGGAGGGCCTTTGCTCACTTCTTATTTTCTTGGTCCCTGACCGAGTATCTCAAGCAAGGAAGTGTTCTATTTCTAATGACGCAGTCTATTTTCTTCTAACCTTTCTTCCCCAAAGACCCCCCTGAGATTTAATTTCTTATGCGTGTGGGAGGAGGGTCTGCACAAGGACTCGATGATCTTACCAGCAAATACGTTTTCGTACGTAGACGCTATGTCAGCAAATGGTGTGACCCCCGTTGCTGAAGCTAAGCTCAGTGCCTTCCTCAGTCCCTGCATCCCACGCGGCCTGCTCTCCTCGCTCCCAACGGCCGGGGGATTGCCACGTCCCGCCTTGCCTTGCAGAGCCATCCATTCTCTCCATCTCCACCACGTCTCTGGTCCGGACCTCATCTGTCTCTCAGACAGGAAGCCACTGTGGCTGCTGCATGATCAGGCCCCTGCTTTGCTATCTCTGCTTTATCCTGTGCAGCCGGAGTAATGGTTTTTCATACCAATCTGATCATGTCCCCGCACTGCTCCTCTCCGGTGCTGAAAAGACACATGCACACACTCACATAGACACACAAACATGCACACAAACATGCACACATATCTGCAAACACACGCATACACACACATAGCCAAAGACACAGGCTTCTCTGAACCCTGGAAACAAAGTGAAGAATTCTTCACACGAGCTACCACGTGTCACACCATCTTTCCTTCTCTCTACCTTCATTTCCCTCCAGCGTTTCCTTCTGCTGGCTCCCACCTCTTCAAAACTAAGTAGGTAAATGCTCCTCACATGATCTGCCTTCGCCCATGAGATTATAAGTAGCTTGTCTCACAAGGAGAGGACTTTTGTTTGCTTTGTAAACAGCTTCATTGAGATCTAACTCACATACCATAAATCCCACCCATTTTAAGTCTAGTTCAGAGTTGTGCAGCCATCACCACGATCCAGTTTTAGAACCTTTAATTTCACAATATATACGTGTATCTAATCATCACATTGTAAACCTTAAATATATACAATTTTTTTTGGTTGTTGGTGACTTGGAGCCTTCCCTCTCTTCTGAGTAAAACCTTCATTCACAGCAGGAGAGACTGCAGTGAGACATCAGAGAGAACTTCCTAATAGTCAAGGTTCTGAGACCTTGGATAGCTCCCCTGAGAAGAGGCTATGGCACTGCCTACACTGACTTTGTATACGTGTGTGTATCTACTTGAGTATCTGTTTGTGCATGTGCTTGTGTGCATTTATATATTCTATGCTTGTATGTGTGTTTATGTGTGTGCTTGGTTTGTGTGTGTATATATGGTCTATATGTGCTTGTGTATATGTGTGTGTGTGCATGTGTATCTACACATGCATGTGTGTTTGTGCACACACTTGTGTGCATTTCTGTGTTTGTGTGTCTGCATGACATGCGTGTGTGTGCACATGTCTGTGTATCTGTGCCCGCCCACCTGCACCTGCCTGGCTCTCCGTCCTCAGGGCCAGGCTGCATCCCTGGCCTTGCTGATTCTTTCTAACCCTTTGCCTCAGGCCCTGGGAAGTGAGATGAAGCCTCACATTTTCTTCCTCTTCATGCTTCTGGCTAAATCTCCCTCAAATCTCTGTTCTCTGCCTCTCAAAGGTGTGTCGGGAGTGGCAATTAACAAGAGCATTTGTGAGTGCGTGTCTCCTTCCTCTCCCTCCCCTCAGTGCACGTGTCATCGGAGACACATGGAAAGAGAGACCAAGATATTGATGGTGAGAGAGCGTGGGAAAGCCAGCAGAGGATGGGGGGAGAGAGCGAGCGACATCTGTGCCTGATGTCCCGCAGCGAGCCCACCGAGGACGACGCATGTTTGAGGGAGAAAACAGGAACTAGGTGTCACTCTTTACCAGCCTTCACAGCGACTGAGCAGGGACGCAGACAGAAAGGAAATACAGATGATTTTGTTAAGCAGAAGACGTGATCTGGCTTGAGGTTCTTAGGGTTACGCAGTGTGTGTGCCTGTGTGTGTGTGTGTGTCCTTCTTACGCTCCTCCCTGGCTGTGAGGCTTCCACAAGTCATCTCTCAGAGCGACAGAAAGGGAGTTTTCAGCAGGGATTGCCTTTTATTTCCCCGCTCCCCCTGCAGGGAGGTAATCAGGAACCTGTCTGAGAGCATCAGAAGCCACTGCTGCACTTGGGGGGCTTGAACCGGCCCCCTTCCCCTCCCTTCATCAACCCCACGCAGTTAGCGTGCTCAGCACAATCTTATCTCTGGGGCCTGGGCAGGCACATGGACTGTCCTCAGCCGAGCTGATATCCCTGGCTTTACAAAAGTGCCCGTTTCCTGCTGGCCGGCACAAGAGGAGGGAAGGTAAGAAGGGCTCCGGGGCCAGCCAAAGCCCGCTCTTGCAAGGGAACGTGGCATTGACCACCAGCCATCTTCATTATCGCCTTCATCACAGGTAGCCGGCCTGGCTTTTTGTCAGGCCCGTTCGGAGAAGCCTTGTTAATTCACCCCCATGAAAATGGAGGTTTCATAGGCACTGACTTAATTAATGAAGAGGCAGGCAGCATGCTCTACCAATTAACACCACAGGGAAAAGCAAAATGGGCTTGCTTTTGGCATGTTGTGCCAAACTTAAGGACTGTAACACACAGCAAATAAATAGAGATGCTCTTAATGAGCCGCAAGATCGAGCTGAATAACTCAGAGAGGATGGTGGGTAAACACTGCCAACTCTTTGCACCGTTAAGAGTAATTGATGAGCATAGTTAAAAGTTTGAGGGGGGAAAGGGACGGTCGGTGTAGCAACCACACTCATTTATAAATGCATTTCCCCCTGAAAGTCCCTGTTAGGTATGTTAACGGATGTAACATGCAGTTGGAAACAAATATGATAGACTAGGCATTTTGTAGCGCCCAGGAAACGTGAGATATAGCTGCTCCAGAATGAATATTATGGTGAATTTTTCACACTTGATAGGACTGTCTTTGTCAGACTCAAAGCAGCACAGGCTCCTCCGCTGCAGTCCCAGCTCCAGGTACACCCTGGAAATGGAAGGCAGAAGGTTTTAAACTGGGGTTGGGGCCATTCTATTCCTCTCCAAAAGCCAGATGGATAAAGGAATGATTTTTCTGCATGTTCATAAGGTTAATACATGACCTTCTTTCCACCTGGGGGTTTTTCATTGTTTCTGAAAGAGCAAGTGCATTGTCCGGGGAGGTTTCCCGACCAAAGAGAAATCCATTTGATCAAAAAATAGAAACACAATTGGTTTCCGTAGCTATTTTAGGGATTTTTTTTTAATCTGAATTGTATCGGCTTTGTCACTGTGGTGTGTCTGGTCCAACTGAACTTCATCTTAAAGCGCCTGTCCTTGAGTCACAGCATCCACATGTTTAACCTAAGAGAATTCAGCCCTGGATGTGAGGCAATGAAACCCATCAGTTCCACATATCCTGCCCGCCTTGACCCCTCCCAACAGTCAGCCAGGGAAATGCAGGCTGAAAGTGCTGGGCATTCGTGGAGAGCATGCTCTGAAGAGAGGGAGAGGGCGATGACTCAGTATGGCCTCAATAGGGCCTCAGTCCCTGCCAAGCGGGATTCCACTTCAAATCGTGCATCATTCATGCAACATGCCCCTAAGCACAAGCCAATAGCTTAATCGATGTTGATCCCCCAAAGAGCAATGCATTATAGCAGAAATTTCTGAAAGACGGAGTGTTGACACCAACATGGCACCTTCATCCTAAGCAGTTTCCTAAGATTTGACTGTGTGTGAGTCGCACTTCCTGTGCCCACTGTGGACGTGACCCTGATGTCGGATGTGTCTCTTGGAAGCGGCGCCACTTTCAGTTATATAATTTTGAGTACCGTTGCTTCGTCTTTTTTTTCTAGTTGAGGACTGGTACCTGGACTTTTTAATTACCCACTTTGTAAGGACTCCTGGCAGTGTTTTCCAGACTGCGCTCCCTGGACCCGCCTCAGAATCATCTGGGACGCTGGTTTTAAGGGGCGCTCCCAGGCCCGTGCCTGACCTGTTATATCAGGAGTGTCCTAGAGTCAACATTCTTAACGGACATCCTGGGGTCCACAAGACCCCTGGATCTCTAAGAACATTTCCATCCAGTTCTCCTTTCTGTCTCTCATGGCGTAGTACATTTCTGGGGCTGTGCTATTGACCGCGTGCTTAGGAAACCTAAATGAATTTGCATTTCAAAGACTGACGGGAAAGGGACATCTGTCCAGCTAAGGGAACAACCCAACTGTTCTCCAAATCCAACAGTGAAGAGCTCAGTTTATTGGGTTTGCTGTCTGACTATCGGGTATGTGTTCATTCTGTTCCCAAACATGAGGCCAGGATAGCTGTGACTGAGTTTTGATTTGATGGCTGGGTTTTACACTGTGGTCCATACTTAGATGCCTCTCCAAGAGCCACCTGCACCTTTTAGAGGGTGGGATTCAAAACAGCTGCTTTGCACATCCGAGGGGTTCAAGAATTAGTTTGGAAATTGTCAGAATAAGGGCTGCCCTGTCACCAGGCTGGTCTCTGAAGGCAGGTGGCCAGATTATAAAAGGGAAATTCTAACTTCTGACTCGTTTCTTTCTAAAATATCATAATATCATCCACACCATGAACACACCCTAAAATGTTAGTATAGTTGCTGTCCATTGATGTTTGTGATTCCAGGGAATGGTCACATCGTTGAGAAGTCCACCGCAAAACTGATGAGAAGGGAAAACTGGTTTCCCTTTTCAGAAGAGTCCCTGGTTTATCTACATCATCCCCAGGACCTCATGTCCAACTGCAAAATAGGTAGAAAAGCATAAAATGCACAAGAGATTTTGAAGTCTTGGTTTTCTTCTGGGATGGAAAAGTAGGGAGGCGGCATTTTATTTTTGTTTTACTGTTATTAGCCAGACTGTCAATCATTTAAAATTCCCTCATGAAGACACAAAGCCAAGTGTTGAAGATGGCGAGTCAGTCCTTCCAGCTGATATTATGAAAGGCGACTGTGAATATTCCAGCTAAAAAAAGGAGTCCTCATTTCAAAAGCCCAGCTGGAGGCAAGAAAGGGACACAGAAGTGACCACGGCAGAGGAGAGGTGGCCACAAAGGACCGTGAACTGCTCTTTGCTCTTGTTTATTTTACAGGCGTGCAGTAAGTCCCAGCGGTTAGTTACCGTGCCGCCTTTGACAGGCCAGCAGGCCTCATGTACAAAGCCCGTGTTGGCTGCGTGGGTAGTTCCCGTGTCAGCCCCAATTATTAACACAGTCCTCGGGAATGCAAGTTTCCTCTTCATTCTTACAGAAGGAACTGTGAGGGCCTGCAGGGCCCAGAGCCCTGTCCAAATGAGCTGTCCCCTTGAGAAGCTGGCAGTGCAGGGACGTGACATCCTTAAAAATCTCCGGTTAATGGGATCCCGGGGAGGCAGCGAGGCAGCACTCAGGGGTTACGCATTCTGGGTGCAGGCTTTCTACCTACTACTGCTTGAGTTCAAATCTCCCTCCCACCGCTGTGAGCTGTGTGCTATTTACAAGTTTCTTGGCACTTGGAAGAGTTGGTCCTGGTAGGGTTGTCATGCAGATTAAATGAGATAATAGGTCACGGTCAGCATCCTGCCTGACACACAGCAGGTGCCCTGCAGCAACTACTATTACAGTGGGAGGCAGGAGCCTGCAGGGCCGCAACGAGCTCTCTAAGGACTCGCTATGAAACATGGAGCGCGCGTGTATGTAGATACGGTCCTCGGCTTATGACTTAGGATGGTTCAACTCGATGACTTTTCAACTTTACAAAGTTGCGAAAGTGATATGCCTCCAGTAGAAGGCACACTTCCATTTGTTTTTAATTGAACTTATTGGGGCAACATTTGTTAATAAAATTATATAGGTTTCAGGTGTACAATTCCATAATAAACCATCTGCATATTGTATAGTGTGTTCACCATCCCAAGTCAGGTCTCCTTCCATCATCATTTATGCCCCCTTGGCACTCTTCTCCCTCCCCCACCCTCTGTCCCTCTGGTGATCACCACACTATTGTCTGTGTCTGTGAGTTTTTATATTTTGCTTAACAGTTTCACCTTTCTCACCCAGTCCCCCAGCCCCCTCCACTCTGACAGCTGTCAGCCTGTTCTCTGTATTTATGAGTCTTTTTCTATTTCGCTTGTTTCTTTTGTTCACTAGATCCCACATATAAGTGAAATCATGTGGTACTTGTCTTTCTCTGCCTGGCTTATTTCACTTAGCTTAATGCGCTCCAGGTCCTTCCATGCTGTCAAAAGAGTAAGAGATCCTTCTTTTTATGGCCAAATAGTATTTCATTGTGGAAATGTTCCTCAGCTTTCTTATTCACACATCTACTGATGGACACTTGGGCTGCTTCCAGATCGTGGCTGGTGTAAATAAGGCTAGAGCGAACATAGGGGTGCATAGATTCTTTCGAATGAGTGTTTTGAGTTTCTTTGGGTATATTCCCAGAAGTGGAACTGTTGGGTTATAAGGAAGTTCTGTTTTTAATTTTTTGAGGAACCTCCATACTGTTTCCCGTAGTGGCTGCCCCAGTCTGTATCCCCACCAACAGTGCACCAGGGCTCCCCTTTCTCCACACCCTCTCCAGCACCTATTTTTTTGTTGATTTCTTGATGGCAGCCATTCTGACAGGTGAGAGGTGATGCCTCACTGTGGCTTTAATTTGCATCTCCCTGGTGATTAGTAATGTTGAGCATCCTTCCATACTGGCCATCCCTATGTCTTCCTTACAGAACTATCTATTAAGATCCTTTGCCCATTTTTAAATTGAATTATTTGCTTTTTGGTGGTGAGTTTTATAAGTTCTTTATAAATTTTGGATATTAACTGTTTATCAGGTATCATTGGTAAATATGTTCTCTCATTCAGCAGATTGTCTTTTCATTCTTTGATGTTATTTTTTGTTGCTGTTGTGCAAAATCTTTTGATGCATTCCCATTTGTTTAATTTTTCTTTTGTTTCCCTTGCCTGAGGAGATATATCAGAAAAAAATTGCTATGAGAAATGTCGGAGATTGTACTGACTACATTTTCTTCTAGGATTTTGATGGTTTTGAGTCTAACATTTAAGCCTTGGATGCTGATCTTTTCCCGGGCTGGCGATATGCAGTGTGATACTCTCCCACAATGCTGGGCAGCCACGGGGAGATGATTTTGCTCAACTGTAGCCTAATGCAGGTGTTCTGAGCATGTTTAAGGTAGGCTAGGCTAAGGGCCAATTTGGGTTGATTAGGTATATTAAATGTATTTTTTGTCTTACAATATTTTCAACTTCTGGGTTTATCAGCACCCTACCCAGTCAGTCCTGGGTACAAGGGGCATCTTTACGGGAGTTACTCACTGGTTCACTAAAAAGGGTGTTTGTCCAGGATTCTCACTCACTAAGTTTGCCCAATTAGTCTTCTCATTTGTGGTGAGTTTCCTTCCATGAAGGTGCCCCGTTACCCGGCATAGGCTTCTCTGCTCTGTGGCTTTCCCACTATAGCTCATAGTCCATCTTCCCACTTTCCAGGAAGACTCCTGTGGGCTAAAGCCTGCCTGAGGACAGGTTTCTGTTTATGGCCTCCAGCAGCAGCCTGGGAGGTCAGCTGCCGAGCTGGATGAGGGCAGGCCACTTGCATCTGCAAAGGTTAGAGGCCGGGGCACAGGCTCGGAAGGTTATCATCACGGCTGGGTCAGCCGAAGAACTCAAGCTTGAGATCAGAGCAATGAGGGGGCAAGACCTCCTGGGGAGCTGTCCCAGGCCCAGGGGAAGCCACATGTGCCTTCTGTTCTCATGGCACGTGAAAGGACTTCTCCCTGAGCCTAAATCTGATGGTCAGGAGTAGAAAAAGCTTCAGGGTTCGATGTGTGTCTATGGTGAGCTCCACCGATAGATGTGACAAGAGGAGCCAAATCAAAGTGCCTTTTTCATTCAATCATGATCAATATGTATTGGTAATGTTAATAATATAATATGATAGATTCTGCTAAAATGCTTTACCTGTAGGAGGTACGGAACAAGACTCCCATTTTACAGGCGAGTTCACTCAGCCAAGAATGATGCAGGAGGTCACGCTTCTATCCAGGTCAGCTTAACTCCCAGACGGTGCTTTTCACGACATGCTGTTCATCTGATCATTTGATCATTTGATCATCTGATACCAGGAGCTACAGAAATGTTGACCTGGTTCCCCACAACATGCACACAGTGCTGGACGTCATGGGACATGTAAAGTGCAGAATGTGTAATATCTGCCCTTGGTGGAGCCTTCAGTGTGGAAAGGTATAGCAAGGTGGTAATTTTTTTTTTTTTTTTTAATATATCTTTATTGATTTCAGAGAGAGGAAAGGAGAGGGAGAGAGAGAGATAGAAACATCAATGATGAGAGAGTCATTGATCGAGCCCACAACGGGGGCATGTGCCCTGACAGGGAATCGAACCCTGATCACCTGGATCCCAGGTCAACACTCAACCGCTGAACCACGCCCGGCAAGGCAACCCCTGGTAATTTTTTGATTTTGTTCTACAAAAATAGGGACACTTCTTAGACCAAAAGATCATTTTTTTCTAGAAATAGCAATTTCTTTATTAAAATCTATATATCTCTCATGGCTGGCTGGTTAGTGCGCCTTGTAGTTTAAATGCAGCCAGTTGAAATTGGACATAAATTGGAATAGGAGACCTAATTAATTCTCACATGCCTTATGCTCTTCTGAAATAATATGACTTAGAAGTACATAAATAAAATATGATATATTATAAATATACATTTTTAATTTAGGATCCTTGGGATGAACAGGTGATTTCTTAAGTTGATTGTACTAGGTTTTGCAGGAACTAGGTTTTCAAATAGCATTTTCTACCCTGATTCCGCCCTTTTTAAAAAAAAAAAAATCAGTTGAAGAACTGGCCCAGTGCAATAACTTACTGAGAAGAGGTCCACAATACTAATATTCCAATTGCAAAGTGGTTTATTTTAGTCTTAGTACAGCAAAAAGTGTGGACTATGTTTCTCTAAATGTTGGTGATAAAATTTAGTGGCGTTCGTGTCAATATACTCTATCACAAGTCATTGGCAGCCCCAGTGGTATTTGAATCCTGCTTATGTGAATTAGTGGTCTTGTCATCACCCCTGGCCTCCGAAGTCTCTCCCCAGGGGTCTCTAGTCCAGTGGTTCTCACTCTTGCCTTCAATTTTTGGAGCTGTAACTATATTGCTGCCTGGACCCAGCCCTCAGAGCTTCCGATTCAATTTGTAGAGAAAAAGTCTGGGCATCAAGGTTTTTAGATGTTTCGAATGAGTGTGTGTTGGGATGGGAGAGAGGACATGTTTCAAAAAAGCACCCATGTGGTGTACCCTCATGTGGGGGCTCTCCTGGCTCTGTGGGGGTACTCAGGCCTTGTTAGTCTAAGAGTCCTCAGGAGACCAGCACCATCAGCATCGCTCAGGGACACGCTGGCAGTGCGGAATCCCCCCCCCACACACTCACACTCACACACTCACACATACTGAATCAGAATCGGAACTTGTATGTGATCCCCAGGTGAGCAGTGCACTTGGAGTTAGAGAAGCATTGCGCTCAATAGATACCAGTGGGGAGGAAGGTGACAATGATGAGGAATCTATTTTATTGAGCAGATGCTCTATGTCAGGCACTAGGCTAAGGCGTGTTTGTGATGTGCTTCTCTTTAAATTGTTACAGGAATTAAATGATGCAATGCATGAAAAGCAGTGAGCCCAGTATCTAATATCCAGACAGAGTTCCAAAACTGAGTTATTATTATCTTGTTTAGTTCTTACAATGACCCCATACAGAAGGCAATATGATTCCTCTTATCCAGATAAGGGAATTGTGAGTTACTCGTTCCGAGTCCTCAGATAGTAGATGGAAGAGTTGACTTGCCAACTGAGGTCTTTCCCCAAAGCCATGTACTTAGCCTATTTGCTGTAATGTAAAGGATAGGAGCTATGAATCTAGATGTAAGTTTGCAGATTGTCTTCCTTCCATGGGCCACTTGAGACCATGAGATTGGGCCTTAAATTAAGAGATAACTAAGCTGGGATGGGGCAGGGGTGCTTTGTTCTCCTAAACTTTTTATTTAACAAAGACAAATCCAAATAGAAATGCTTTTAGTCAAAAGCAGAATCTATTGTACTTTTAAAACCATGTATTTATGGTTCAAAATGAGTTTCAGGCATGGCTGGATCAAGGTAACCAAATGATGACTTCCTTAGGAATGTGCCTTGCAGGCTCTGCTTTCCTTGGTGTTTATTTCATGACACTTCCTCCCTAAATGGTAGAAAAATGTTCCTCAGCAACTCTGGACTGAGATCATACCAGCTTATCAAGGCCAGCATAAAAAGAGTACCTCTGTCCCAATCGTCAAGGCAATATCCCAGCTATAACTTTCAAGTATCGCATACCCATCCTTGAACCAATTATTCTGGCCAAGAGCTTGAGATAGCCACCATAGGGTGTCAGTGAAGGGAGTCAGGTGGAAAGTAGTGGGGTGGGGGGACAACATGCGTTGACTCTCCACCTGCCTGCATGTCCATTCTGAGGACAAAAGTCTGGCTCCTCCACTTCCTGCCATAACAGCTCCCTTCAACTTGGGCTCCCGAGGAAGAAAGGAGCCAACATCTGGTGCCTCTGTCTGGTATTGGAGCGATACTAAGTTCTGTATACCGTTAACCCATTGTCTATTCACAAGGACACTGTAAGTAGATCTTCCAGACTCAAACTTCCAAACCACAAAAAAATCCAGTGACGGGTCTAAGGTCATAGCTAATTGGAAGGACTATCTGGATTCCCAGCTCACTTCAAAAACCTATGCTCCTGTGTAGTCCTCTCTGCAAATAAATAAGTAAAAATGATGTCACTAAAATTAAACCCAGGCAGGAGATCACGAATTAGAGAATCCTAGGCTCCCAAGGCTAGTGGATTTTATGACTTTAAAGTCTTTTTTCCCCCTCATCTTGCCTGTGTGTGTGTGCGTGTTAACAAATAACATTTTATGTAAAAATATGAATTTTTGGCTTCTCCCCATCCCTCTGCGATAACAAATGACCGGAGTTGAGATACGGTTGTCCCCTCTGGCAGTGCATGCTTCCTGCATGCCCCCCAAGTTCCCTCCTGACCAGCTCAGCCATTTATAAAATCGATTCAGCACTCGAGGCATTTGAGTTTGCAAATCCTCAGGTAAGAGTAGCATGTCACCTACTCATATGCATGGTGGCCTATGCCATGTCAGTCCATCCCCCTGGACAGCTCCAAACACAGCATGTGCTCTATACCCATATCTCTATATTTCTATATTTATTCTCACTGTCACACACACACACACACACACACACACATACACACACACACGGAGTCGGCCTTAGCCTTGCTCTTCTCTCTCCCTGCCCCCTCTCATTTAGCTCTCTACACAATCTTCCTCTCGTAACCTTCATCTCCGCCATGTAGGAATTTAGCATGCTCTCTACCCAACCGCATTAATAAAGCACTTAAAAATATGCAATTTTATTCAGGATTATTTATCTAACTATCTCTACTGAAGTGCTACTTCTGCAGCTCTTCATATGCAGTGGTTTCCCTGGGGGCGGCTTTCAGAGTCCGAAAGCACTGACTGAAATGCAAAGGCAAGGAAAGGAGCTGCAGCCAAGCGTCCCCAGCCCAGGCTCTGCAGCAAGGGGCAGAGACGGGCTCTCGCCGTGGGCGCCTGGTCCTTCCTCCGCCTCCAGGCTCAGCTGCAGCATTGGCCCGGGCGCCCTAGAATCCTTTCCTTCCTATGGCCATCGCAGGAAACCTAATCTTATAATTGCAGCTTAGTGTCTGGAAGAGCCCAGAGCAATGACGGAGTCTGTCTTAGCCGTTTTCGCTCCTGGCCTTAATGATGGATTATCTCCCTTCCCTACCCTTTCCCATGTAGCTGGGCTTCTCCACATCAGACAGTTTTCATTGCGGGCCTGTCCTGGGCACTGGAGGACTTTCAGCAGGATCCCTGCTCTCAGCCTTTAGATACCAATAGCACACAGTGGTGACAACATTTTCTTCTGACATTGACCAATGGGGGCAAATTTGCCTGGTTGAGAACCACAGCGTTGGAGGAGCACGGCCCGGACGAGCTCCAGGACAGCAGGCATTATGTTTGAGTTTTCTCTTTGTTATTGATCAACACATAGTGGATCCCCAATAAATATCTGTTGAGTGGATGAATGAACTTCCTTCTGGTCAGAGCTGAAGATTATGTTTATCCCCAAAGTAAAATGGAAAAACTCTAGCTATTCTAATTCACACATTAGGAGGGAAAATAAGGCATCCTTTTCATGCTTTCCTCCCAACGTCATTATCAAACAAGTTCAATAAATGTTGGCTGATTAAAAGCCTCAATCATTAAATTTAATTTCCTCAGTGACTCATTGATATGTGTAATATGAACCCAGTGCTATAGATTGGGAGAGCAGAAACCAGAGAGGTTAAGTAATTTGTCTAAGACCACATAGCTGTAAAGTCATGGAGACTTGGTTCAGATTTGGTCTGGAAGGATTCTCAGGATCTTCTGCGCTCTCTGAACCCTATCACCTTACTCTATTCTGTCAAAGCTCAACGTAGGATGACACAAGGTAGGACCCCAAGATAAAATGTGCAAGAGGTTAAGTGGATTTGAGCGTGTTTCCCATTACATTCATTTTGGGGGGGAAATGGATTACAAACAGAACCCCTTGGTCATCACTTCACATTCACCTGAAAATGAGAAGAGAATGGTTTATAGGCCCGTAGCTTCACTTTATCTATTGCATTGTGAGAGAAAGGAAATGATGGATGGAGTGAGCCGAAGGAAATAATGATATTACAAGGCTTTATATGGAAGGGTCAAGTGAGGAGATGAGCCAGAAGGATGGGGGACAGAAGGCTAAGAAAGAAGATACGAAAGAGATGCATCTCAAATATTTTAAAACATGGTTAAGGAGCTCAAGGAGAAATATAAAGCAGGAAGCACTCTGAAAGGTCAGGAAAAGTAGTCAAGTAAGAAGCAAGGTAATTTAAACATAAAAAGGAAAAAGCTGCAGGTGCTTCTTTCATGCTTCAGGAAGCATCAGTCTTAAGCCTTGCAACGTACCAATAATTCACTGCAATCTTCTGCAAGACACTAAAGTTTTTCACAAAGACATAGTTTTCCCCCTAAGCTGATGAATACCTGAGATGGTCCAAATTCCCTTTAACAATGAAACCACTAAGTTTTCTTTACATTAACCTTAAAGATAATGATGTGTTGGACCTTGCTCTATAATGGACGTATGGAGATGGCCTGGTTCGATTTCCTGTCTGTGTAGGTAACGCCGTCATTCAGATAGTGATATATGAAAATGTTATGGGGTGAGAAGGAGGGGAGGGAGGCATGGAGGGAGGGAGGGAGGTATGGAGAGAGGGAGGGAGGGAGGGCAGGAAAGAAACTAAAAGAAAGATCCCCCCCTTCTCAACCCTTTTTGCCTCCATTTATTTTTCAGTCCCCCTTTTTTCAGCCCCATGGGTCACTCATTGAGTGAGCCACATGAGAAATGATGGAAAATAAAACCAAGCGGGGGACCGGCTCTCATCGGGAGCTACGAGGAAGGCGAATAGGAACGCAATAATCCCTGCTATGTGGGGTGGGCCAGGGTCTGTAATCTTGCGTTCACGCCAGCATGTCAGCTTCAACGATTCACTCATTTACCAGCCTGGCTCTCAAACCCCACAGATTTGGGGCACTGGGTCAGCACATTAGGAAAGGGCTGACCCATTAGACCATAACTGCCCGACGGACTCAGCCCCCGGTCAGTGAAGGGAAGTGAGGCTGGGCTGGTTTACTCCCCAGACCGAGCCACGGAGTCAGTTCTTCCACTGGCTCCTGATGTGTTCATTCTGGGACTCGTTTGTGACAATGAGTTGAGGCACTGAATGTAGAAGGGAGAGCCACTTGGAGTTGAAAGTGACCCTGAGGTCACCTAAGCCGGCCAGCACGAATTTACAGTCCCGGATGTCTGCTCTTTGGACTTAAACTTGTTCCACATTTTGATCAGTTTGTTTTTATCCAACAGAATTGCTCTTGTTCAGGGCAGGTCATTTTATTCTTGACAACTGACAGCTTCTCATTTTATGGAAACACATCCATTCTCCTCAAAATTACTAGCTGTAATTCTACCTTCTGATATCAGGCAACCAGTCACTGGGCCCAAGTTCCAGCAACAGCCCTAATCAGATGTAGAACCTGAGCAAGCACACTGGTTTCCCTGTACAACATTGTAAATGTAGCAGATGCCAGGGAATTGTTCAGGAGAAAATAGTTCATTTAAAAAAAAGCAAGGAGACCGAGGGTGCAACTTTAGGTGAGATATGTAACTTGATTAAGCCACACATTCCTTTCAATAAATGGGCAAGAGATGCCCACATCTTTGGATCCTGGTGAGGTTCCAAGGAGCTAATGTTTATAAGGCAACTACTAGCTGCTCAATAAATCACACACAGGCAACCCCCCCAACTCACACGCTTGTATGCATGCTGGCACCCAAATAATCCCTGCTCAGTAGGATGACTTGGAAGTTTTAGGTAACATATGTAAAGAAGTCACCTACCACGTATTATTATCAAATCCCGTCAAGTCCACCTCCCCACGTTTCTCAAAAACCGCTATCCTTCTGTCTCCTCGGCAGCCCCAAGGGCGCTCCCCTTCCCTGGGCCCTGCAGTGGGGTGCCCTCCCTGCGCTCTTCCCTTTCCTTTCGCTGGATTCTTCTCACAGTCCCCAAAGAATCACCCCAGAGGGCACTTCAGAGGCTTTTCCTTCCCAGCCAGACCCTCACCGCACTCACAATTAACTCCAACCACCTTCACGCAAAACCCCCCAAGTCCGGCCGCTGCCCAGCTCCCTACCTGCACCCCCTTTCCTCTCGCTCGGATCCTGCTGGCCCTGCCTCGTCCGAAGCTGGCTCCATCCCCGCTGAAGAGGCACCTTTCGAAGACCTCCTCTAACCACCCCTTTCGCCCTGCTGACCCCCCTTCTTTATTCTTGGCCCTGGCGCCCTGCTCCCCCGCTGCAAAACCCTTATTCCCATCTGCAGTTTTAAACATTGGCCTCGTTTAATGCTCTTTGTGAACCTCACTGTGAACGCAGCTCCTCTGAGCAGCCGCGATGCTTGGTGTATCGCTGGCCCCCGACCAGCGCTTGTTAAGTGAGACCAATGTGTGGAAATTATTATTATTATTATAGCCCTGAAAATGCGACGGAGGCCACTTTGCCCTAAAGTACAAGCTCTGGTGGGATGATGAAAGGGATACACTTATACTTTGCCTGCCGGATGCCCCGCTGTCTCTCTCTCCTCTGCCACTTCAACCAGGAGCGTGACTTTGGCACAAGGTGGCGGCCCGTTGAACTCTGACCCCTTCTTTTATGTATGATGCACGTCTCAGGGAAAAACAGCAACATCTGGGAATTCATTAAGTGACAGTTTTCCCTCCAACTTCTTTCTCTGGTTTGTTTGGCCCAGCGCAATCCGATTAAGGGAAAAGCTAATTGACCACAAGCTTCATTTCTGCTGAGCTGAGCCAAAAAGTCAATCACTGCTCGGCAGGAGCTATTCCGACTGTTTAGCCAGTGGACACATTTCCATCTTGACTGGCTTTGCTGGTCCTGAGAGAATAGATGTGAATGTGCTTAATTCTGTTTTGATACTTTTCATTTTCAGCAAACCTGAGACAACCCCAAGGAGCCATGTTTTAATGAAAAGAGAGGGGTGGCTTGGAAGTGATTTTATGAGCATGTGCATTCTATTTCCCTCTCACTCAGCTCTGCTCACAAAAGTGGGTTCTGCTGTGATCCCTGGGTCACAGCAGTCAAGATGCAGAACACTGCAAGGGACCGTAAGTCCTCATCGGCTTAAGGCAAAGGTTTCTCAGGTCAAATAAAGAGTAATCTTTCTGGAGGAAAAAATAAAAATAAAAGAGAATTAGCTTCCAGCAAGCTTGTGCTGCATATAACACAGAGGTGTAAGAGTGAGCTTGGGCCAGAATTCCATTTCTTTGGGTTCCACCCATTTTCTAGCAAAACCACAATGTGAGAAAGACTGTCCTTGGTCAGGTGAGTGGTAAGAAAGATCCATCTGTGAAATAAACTTCCTCCTAACAAAGAAGGGGGACCAGCCCCAAGCTTTTGCCCTCAGCCTAGAACATAAACACCTTGTCCTGGGTCATATTAAGCACTTAAAAATGAAGTTTTCTAGATGCAAACAATAAAAAAGTGAACTTACCATTTCACCAAATCCTTACAAACATCTTGTCCTGAATAGACACATCAGAGGCCAATAATAGACTATTGTCATTTTCAAATCCCAAAAAAGGAAGGCACCCCACTTTTGGTATATGGATGTTTTTTAGCATTTAATGGATGGAAATTTTATATTCCCCATAAGCATTACCCAAAATTTATAAAGAACTTGTAAAACTCAACAACAACAAAATAAACAATCCAATTAAAAAATGGGCAAAGGACCTGAATAGACATTTCTCCAAAGAGGAAATTTATATGAGCAATAGACATGAAAAGATGCTCAATGTCATTAATGATCAGAGAAATGCAAATTAAAACCACAATGAGCTATCACCTCACACCTGTCAGAATGGTTACAATCAACAAACAACAAGTGCTGGCGAAGGTGTGGAGAAAGGGGGGCCCTTGTGCAGTTGGTGTGGATGCAGACTGGTGCAGCCACTGTGGAAAACCGTGTGGAGTGTCCTCAAAAAATTAAAAATAAAACTGCCTTATGACCCAGCGGTTTGACTTCTGGGAATATATCAGAAGAATCCCCAAACATTAATTCAAAAGAATCTATGCTCCCCTCTGTTCATTGCAGCATCATTTACAATAGCCAAGATTTGGAAGTGGCCCAAGTGCCCATCAGTAGATGTGTAGATAAAAAAGCTGTGGTACATTTACACCACGGAATATTACTCAGCCATAAAAAAGAAGGAAATCTTACCTTTTGAGACAGCATGGACCTGGAGAACATTATGCTAAGCGAAATAAGCCAGTCAGAGAAAGAAAAACACCACATGATTTCACTTATATGTGGAATCTAATTGATAAAATAAACTAACATACAAACAAACAAAAATTATTCATGAAACTCTTCCAATTCCATTTTCAGAAACCAATTGTAGACTTGCTTTTATAGCTACAGCTTGGATCCAAGAAATTTATTTCTACCACCACACTTGCAAAACAAGCCTGTCTAGTGAGTTTCTGTTAAGTGAGTCAGAATGTCATAGGGGCATTCTTTCCAGGACACGCTTTCCTGGAAGGAAAGATGTGAAATAACCCAGAGGCTTATAAATCTACACATTTGTGATATCACACTAATAATACACATTCATGTATTTTCAAAGTGCTTTAAAATGTTGGCATGCCTTAGAAAAGAGAGAAGAGTCCTGACATGGGGACTTCTACTTTATAGTTGAGGGACAGGTCATGCAGAGAGTCAGCAACTTGTTCAAAACTGGCCAAGTGGAGGGGCCAGACTGAGCTGGCGGCGGGATGTCTGGCTCTTGGCTTAGGGCAGGGTCTGTGTTCAAAGGACAGGAGGGAGAGTGTCTGGCCGACTGAGCTGAAAAGAACAGACAAGGAGATATAGGAGTAAATCATTGTGGTGGAAGAATCTTCATTTCCAAAATGTAGACATCATAAACTAGCAGGGAGAAGCTAGTGACACCAGATGAGCCCTTATAGCTTTATCACTTCTATACAGTGAATGGAAACATGTGGAGTAGGAGGAGGGGACAGCTTCTCAGTCTTTGAGTTCATGGGCAGCCACATTAGGGATGGACCAGCCTCTCTGAGATGAATGTGACACTGTCCTCTCGTGTGGCATTGAGAACATCCCGTTGAGGGATGGAGAAAAGCCATCCCTTTTTCCTTCCTGGTCATTTATTTATTAAGACTTGCTCAAATTAAAAAAAAAAAAAAAATTGAAATCTAAGTAACATCCTGTGTCAGCTTGCCCTAAAAATAATGCTTTATTATTGCCATTCGTCAATGAGGCAGCGCAGATCTATATAAATATTGATCACTGTCTCGTTGCCCTCCTTTGAGTGATCTCTCTTAGTGACAGCCCATTTTAATATTCATTAGAAAAGGTGTGTTTTCTGGATTGTACCGGAGCTGATCAGTGAGCGCAAGGATTTAGCTAGAACGCGGGCTTCTTGTTTGCATAGCCCCTCAGATCACAAAGATCCTGGTTTTAGCCTCTCTGGACTTTACTCAGCTCTTCAGCGTCTCAGAAATTCAAGCATCTCCTTGTTTGTGTTTTATATCGGACACCTAAACAATACTAGTAAGCATTCATTTTCTCCTATTTAATAGCTCAAATATCAAAGCAAATATTCTATGGGTGTATTTTAGATCTTTAAAGGGAAGCCCAAACTCTCTGCATTCAGGGTGAACCAGGGCTGATAGGATCTATTTAACACTACTTGCTTTAGCTTAATTTAGGGAGAAAAGAGTGCCCCATATAGAATGACAGGAACTATAGCCATCCCTCCCCTCCCTTCTTGTCTAGAGTGCCGCGTCCCCTTTGGAGAGGAGCAGGGACTGCGGAGCACTCTGCCGACTGCGGGCCTTTCAGCTGGTTTAAATGGGGCAGGATCTTTTCCTGCTCCGTGGCTTCCGCTCGCAGCCATCCCGTTGCCATTGCGATCCTCTTGGCTTTTTGCCCTTCTGTTTGGTTAACTACTACATGGGAACTGATGTCTCCAACCTGGGAGCAGCAGACCCTTTGTGCCATAGCCTATTGCAGTGGGCTTCTCAGATAGTGACAGATCTATGCGGGTTTGATCGTTGGTTTTAGAAGTAACTTAGTAACTTTATGTATTTTAATTCTTCACTCTCTTCCAGCACGTAATTATTCAGCAGTCGTTGAAAATGCAGTCAGTGCTAAGGGATGGTCCTGCTTGGGTTGGTCCACATACCCGGTTCTCAGCAAACACGAGGTTCATTGGAAGCACACACTGGGTGTGGACGGTGCTGGGAAGCCTGGTTTTCTTCCCCTCGAATGCCTGGTGTTGGTAGGATCTAGCAACATCGCCGTGCGTGGGCAGACTGCCTCTGTGTTGTGGTTTGGACACTAGGTGGCTGCAGGGTAGGCCGGCTCGGGAAGAGAGCCGTCGCTCCATTAGAAGAGGTTATTGCGTCTCCCGTCAGGCAGATTCAGGAGAGGCGGAGGGCAGTGTGGGCTTTGGGGGCGGCCAGCTGCTTCCCAAACTTCCCAGGGACAGCAATGCAGCAGCCAACACAAATGTCAGTGGGACAGGCCAGCGAGCCAGATGCCATCACAGAGAATAACTTCCCCTGTCTAGTATCTGGGGACTGGCCTTGTGATCCCGAAGACTGCGCACTGGCCTTCTGTTCCAGCCCGGACCAGGCATCCCTCTGCCCTTTCTTCCTCCATGTCAGCTAGACATTTGGAACGATCACCAGAGAGTAGAGAATGGACTTTGGCCGTGGCCTTAACTGAGTGTGCCGTACATAACAATGCTAATTAATGATAACAATACGAAGCATCCTGACGCAGCTCTGTCTACAGAGGAGGCAGGGCTCTAAATGCTGCACAGATTGAAACTCCTTTACATATTTGTTATCTAGCTCTATGTCTCATTAGCTTAAAGCAGAATGGAATGAGCAAAGTAAAAAGCAAATAATTCAGACTCTGGAGTCGGGCTAACTAGCTTAACATCCCAACTCCGCCTCTTTCCATACATGTGACTCTGGAAAATAAATTCTGCTCTCTTTACCAGACCCAACTCTCCTTCTCTAACTTCTGGAAACAGCTCCTGCTCCCTGCCTCCACAGGGCATTTGCACAGGCTATTTCCTCTGCCCAGAACATTTCCTGGCTCTTTTTTTTTCCTAAATAAACCCTCCCCATCCTTCCAACCTTGGCCCAATCACCACAGTGTTAGGAATCCCCACCCCTGTCTTCCTTCTGCCTTCTGTTTCTTCCAAATTCTGGATCTCTAATAAGATGCATATGCATATCCTTTCATTATCTTTTCCTTCTTCCTAAACACACAGTTTGATACCACTGTGGGGCTACTTCTACCATTTATGCGGGGACTGTGGATGTTGGGATGTTTTCAGGAAAATGCAGAATCAGCTGGAGTGAAAAGTCACAAAGTACATTAGGTGGCCTGTGTAACCCATGTGTGTGTGTGGAAGATGAAATCAGAAAACAAGGCTTTGAGGCACTATTGTCCCTTTAAGCCTGTGACATCATATTTGTCTAGTATTTGAGTATTATTTTGCTATTCTGAACCTTTGATATATGTAGTTACCTTATTAGAATTTGCTGAGGTTTTATGTGTGTTTCTTGAATCAGCAATAGCTCATTTAAGAATGAAATGGGGCCTGTGGTTTGTAAGAAGAAAATAAATATTATTTACATTCGGTTGACTACTTGAAATTCCTCCCTGAACTGAGTCCATGCAGCTCGTCGATGTGCTCAAAGAGGAAATTTCCCAGTGTTGATAAATATTTCAATTGTTGTGGAATTCCAAAAACTCTCTCCTTCATAGAATTCATATAGTATTTAATAATTATATTATTCATAAAAATTACATCAGTCACTATTCTGAATACTTTACATGTATTAGTTCACTAATTTGCATAAAATACTTGTTACTTATGTATCATCATCATATTTTGTAAATGAGGAAACTGAAGCACTAACTTCAAAAAAAATTCCCAGTTGATACATTTAATGTGCACTAAAGACAAAACACAAATATGTTATCTTATTATACGGATTTCTATCTATGGATATTGTTTTCTTAAATTTTTCTTACAGTATTGATACTACTTTAGATGTACAGTTAGATGTTATTTTGAGGTGACAGTTGTCTTTTTCTGGCTCTGATGGAAATTAAGTCACAGGGTTTGGGTTGGGGAAGCATTTTTTTTAAATTATGAAATGGAGATTTTAGTATTTATATCAGATGTTCATTTCTGACTGGGGATGCCAGCAAGAAGTGTCTTTTGCATTTGGAAAATAAGAAACTCACTGGAGAACTGATAACTCAGAATCCTGAAACATTTTGCCCCACCTCTGCAATAAATCGCTCTGGAGTTTTCATTCTCATGTATCGAGAATTCTTTGTTGTGAGGTGGATGGTCTGTCTTGTGCTTTATAGGATGTTTAGCAGCATGCCTGGCCTCCACCCACTACATGCCATTAGCATAGAACACCCCAGTATTAGTAACATTAAAAAAATGTTCCCAGCCAGTGCCAAATGTCAGGGGGGAGGGATTTCCCACCTCCTGAGAACCACTATTCACTGCTCTATGCACACACATACACACACACCCATGTATGTATATATCATACTTACACTCATAGGCGCATATCATATATATACATGCACACTCATACATGTGGATATCAGATACATACACTCATATATGAGTATATCTTATCATATACACATCACACATGCACATTCATATACGTGGATATCATATATACACTCTAACACATGGAAAACATTATTTCATAAGTAGTTTAATCAACAGACTAACAGAAACATTCACCCAAAATTCAAGGCCATGATTGCACATAAATTCCTAAACAAAACAAATGAAAAAATAAATGCCTACTAACAGGCATGGCAAGTTATGGAGAGAAAAGCAGGCTTCTCTGATGTAGACACATTGGTCTGTGCAACATGACAGCTGTGTGACCTTGGGCAAGTAACTAGACCTCTGTGAGCCTTAATTCCCTCATCTATGAAATGGGATACATCATGGTTATTTTGCCAAATTTATTTATTTTGAAATGATGCAGAAGAAAGCAGAAAATAGAAAAGCGGGAAGTCAAAATGCAGGCAAGAAGAAGCACCCCCGGTGTCTGGGCATGAGAAAAATGAGTGGGTTGCTGGAGGGATTCCTAATGCCCTTTTCCTGAATGCACCCTAGTGCCCGATAAGGGTCGAATCCCGTCACTTTTCTTCAAAGGCTACTTGCTGTGACAGGCTCTGGAATCCACTGTCCATGAAAGGAGAGGCTCTCTTAGAGGTGGAAGGCCTTCTTGGCGCAGGGAAGGTCAGCTCTTCAATCTTCCCACTCGCTGAATCCATGGATGGAACATACCTCCACCGGCCTCCCCAGTCACACATACACTAAAGAAATAGGATGCTCTGGGTTGCCTCACATCTCGGGCATCCGAGGTCTCCGGGCCGTGGGTAATAAGCTCAGCAAACCTTCAGAAGTGACAGCCGCCAGAGGCTCAGCACTGGGCCAACGCAGTCAAATGCAGACAATTCTGACTTGCATCCCTCGCCCGATGGATTGGCTTTGCGACTGAGTCTTTGGCCACCTGTATGACTGATGTGGTCGGGCCGACTGTTGTGTGGTGGAGCTGACTAAACAGCTTCCCCAGGTTGATGGGTGGATTCAGGCCCGGCTATCTGGGCCCGATGCGGCTGGGCCCCGGGGTGGCTGCGAGCCTGTGTCCAGGTGCGAGGCTGATCCCTCGTGTTCCCGGGCTGCGTGGGCCGCGTCTGCCCTGCTTCTCTGCCGTCTGTCTCAGTCTTTATTCTGTCCTCTTCCTACTCTTCTTACTTTCATGACTTGATTTTTAGAATGTCAAGCTCTGGCTTTTTAAAATATATAAATAGATTAATAATGTATGCTTTTGATTCTCTTTGTCATTAACTTAAAATGTTAGAAATACCGATGTAATATGCATTTGAAGGTTTTCATTAAAACTGTAACAGAGCCAGTATTAAATCAGAAAGTGAGTGTTCAGCAGCATTTGTGGGCCTGCCACCACACGCCAGCCGCTGTTCCAGCACTTGGTACGAATTCCGTTCACTTATCCTGCAAGCGCGCCAGTGACTTATGGGCAGGCACTCTCCTTGTTTCATAGTTGAGGAAAAGTGAGGCTCAGAATGTCCCCCCAAGACATGGCTGGACCGGAGGCAACCTCAGGTTCTTGCCCCCAGACTCCCTATTCCTATTTTTTTAAAGATGTCTTTATTGATCTCAGAGAGAGAAGGGGAGAGGGAGAGAGAGAAACATCAGTGATGAGAGTCACTGACCGGCTGCCTCCTGCACGCCCCTTGCTGGGGATGGAGCCCTGACCAGGAATCGAACCACCATCGCCTGGGTCCTAGGTCAATGCTCAACCGCTGAGCCACACCAGCCGGGCAGACTCCTTATTCTTAACGATGATGCTGTGTCCTTGGATTTCATGTGATCAAAGATCTTAATTTCTAGGATTGGGACCAGAAGGTCCATGAAATCTCAGGAGTCACATAGCAAACTCCGCATGTGTGTCTAACAAAGTTTTATTCTATAGAGAATGTTCATAGCTTTTAAACCAATGTCTGAAAGTGTGTTTTTACATTCTCAACAAGATTAAATAATCACTATATGTTAGAGGGTTTTTTTTTTTTCTTTTTCCCGTCTCTTAGCTCAATTTTAAATGGCAACATTGTCATCAACGGGTGTCTTCATAGAAAAAAATATAAAAGTAAATGAGCGTTCATGAGAATGTATCTTTCATCTCTTTTTTCAGAATGTGTTCTAGGAAAATGCCAAAATATCCAACCAGAGATGAAAACCCTAGCGTTGCATTAACTGCACGTTAGTCTCTAGGATCATCCGGAGTTTCAGAGCTGCTGGTGCTTGAGCCTCTGCCCTGAGCGAGCCATTTTAGCAACTCCTTTGTTATGCCTTGTCACACCGAGATCAAGTTTGGCCACCCCATTTGCAAAATCATACTCAATTTTCTTAAGTGGGAGTGTGTTTCTGGCAAGTTTCCACTGGAATCAGAGCCAGCAGTCACTTTCGGTCGAGACGCGACCAGAGAAGAGACACTTTAATCAGAACACAGTGGGGCTGGCCTAGGGCTCCTGATGTCGCTGCCGAAACCAGTAAACCTGTGGCTTGTTGTCTGTGGGTTCCTTCCACTTCCCACTCACTTTCCTCTAATATTGTGTATTGTGAAAAGATCAGAGGTATTAACCCAGGAGCTGGGAGGAGATCATAGGTGAGGAGGCGGGCTGGGTGGTAAAGCATATGGCCATTTCCATCTGCTTTTCATGTTCCCACTTCTGACCATGAGGAAAGATTTTCCTGTACTATAAGAAAACACCACATAACATGTGAAGCTAATTGCCAGTTGGCCCTTCATGTTAGAGGCACAATAGGGAACAATAGGGACAGTGTCAGAGTGGGGAGCTCACACCCACACTGTCCAGCTCCAGGGCATTTTTTGAACATAGGAATATACCAGATTTTCTGATTTTTTTTTTCCAAGAGAGTCTCAAAATCTATTTTTTAAATGAAATCTCTCCTTTTAAAGATTGGATTTTTGGCTCTGACTGGGTGGCTCAGTTAGTTAGAGAGTTGTCCTGATACGCCAAGGTTGGGGGTTTGATCCTCAGTCAAGGCTCATACAAGAATCAACCAATGATGCATAAATAAGTGGAACAAGTACTTCCCTCTCTCTCTCTCCTTCTCTCTCAAAATCAATCAATAAAAATAAAAAAAATTGGACTTCTAATATAATCCTTTATGCCTTACCTGGACCAGATAAAACATATGGGTGGGATCAATCTCTTCTTTGGGTTACAGGTTTGAGACCAGTAGAGAATATTATGATTTGCAAAACATGTTTTCATAATCAAAAGAGGAAAGAAAACTAGAATAGAATCTGATCTTTATAACTTTTCCGGGGGAGAGCACATTAATCTTTTGGGAAGCTGGAGCAAGGCTGGAGCAGATGAACAAGTGCCCATAGCCTAATGTTTTGTTTGTTTGTTTGTTTTTGAAAGATGTTTGTTTACTGGCTCAAGGATACTTAGGGTCAAAGTTAAGTTCTGTTTTGTTTTTTAAACTCCAAGTTGACTGTCTGTCCATTAATCTTTCATAGTGCCTTAGATAATACTTCATACACTCATCCATGCTTCCCAATTTCCCAATTACTTTATCTTTGGGTTTATCTAATTTAATCCCTATAGCCTTGCAAATAAATTCTCAATTCTCCCAGCCCATACTACTTGAAACAATTCAAAAACACAATTAGTCCGTGACTGAAAAAAAATGTATAGATTTCAGAGTAAATGTAAATTTATCTTTTGACTACAAGTGTGGCATAAATTATCACCCACCTTGGACAAATGACTAATTCACAACTGCTAAGTGTGTTTTTACTTTTTACTCTAAGTAAATATTTTGAGAGAATTTTTGCAATTTAGTTCGGCCCTTAAACTGGTAAATGTTTTGCTCAGGCATGCCGAAGCCAAGTCTATTTTAGAATTAGGGAAGTTAGAGCTGCTTTTGAATTCGAGAAGCAATTTAGAAACAATCCTTAGCCTCTCCAAAGCCAGCACCCTAACCCAATCCAACCATCTCTCACCTGAACAGCTCCAACAGCCCCCTCCCCAGTCTCCCCCTTTCTAACCTCACTCCCTAGAGTCGGCCCACAACAAAGCTTCTATGGAGATTGTTCTGAAACGATAACCAGAACATTTTTCTCTTGTACCTACAGTTTTCTGGTGGTTTCCCATTGTAGCCAGAATTGAATCAGGATGTCTTGTTATTGTCCACAGACTCTGTAGTTTATCTGCTTGATCTTGACTCTCTCCACTTTTGGCCTTGTAACTACACTGGATACTGTGGTCTCCTTTCTTTTCCTCTAACCTACCAAGCTCTTTCCCACCCAAAGGCCTTCAGTCTTGCCCATCTATGGACTGTCAGCTTGTATGGCCACCCACTTCTTCACTCAGGTTTAATGCAATGGCCTCTTTCCTGTCCTCCCTGGTAAACACAAGCCTTTGAAATGCGTGGATTTCTGTGGTGCTGACTGCTCTGTTCTCAGCACCATGGACAGGACCTGGCATGCCCATGTGCTTGTTAAATGATGGGTCCAACGGCTGGCTAATCAAAGTGGGCTTCAGCATGAAGGTTTCATTTTAGAACCAAACCAGAACTCCACATCTGCCATCCACTAAATGTGCACGTTACATAACCTCCCTGAACTTCAGTTTCCTCATTTTAAGGAAAGAATGAGAACAGTGCCTCCCTCGCCGGGATACTGCAGGTATGCTTCTGCTATCACTCCGTAATAATCACAAAATCTAATTGTCAGGCAGCAGTAAGCATTTATTTCGCTCATGTGTCTGGAGCACCATGTGGACACTGGTGTAGGCTGGACTCAGTCAAGTGGTCTAGGAGCTGCTGCTGATCTAGGTTGCACTGGGCTTGGAAGGCTCAGCGTGAGAGGGGCTCTGGCCCATGGGTCTCCTATCCTCCCCCTGGGAGCCGTAAGCTAGTCCAAGGATGTTCTCACGGTGATGAGAGATGCACAAGAAAACAAGTCCAACCGTGCAAACACCTCCAAGCTTTTGGTCCCATCACACTGGCTGCCAGTTAAGATGCCTTGGCCAAAGTAAGTCACACAGACACACCCCACAGCCAAGGAGTGAAGTACATACTGTCCATGGAGGTGGGGAGGGAGGGAACGTTTCTTCCACACACTGTATGGTTCAAAGGCCTACCACACTCTAAGAACTGAATAGTAGAATGAGCTTTAAGTGCCAAGTAAATAATAGGTGTTCAATAACTGTTAGTTGAAATTATGATTAGCAATAATCACTTATTTTTCTATAAAATCAAATGCATGACACTTTCAATAATATATGAGTTCAATGAATAGTTTTATGTTAAAAACAGCCAAAAGCTCAGATGCCATACTTAAATGAATTTGTACCTGACTTACCATTTGGGGATTTTAAGAACACATTAGTGACTGTTTATCGTTACAAATTTCTCAATTGACTAGTCACAGAATATAGTAAACATAACCTCTTTAAATTTAGGTTATTGTATATTTTCATCATAGGGAGGAAACTTGGGGCCACTTATCTACGTTTTTTTAAAAAACAAAAAACCACAAACTTAATTTTTTTTCAATTATAGTTTACATTAAATATTATTTTCTATTAATTTTCAGGTGTGCTGCATAGTGGTTAGACAATCATATACTTTACCAAGTGTTTCCCCTGATATTTCCTGTACCCATCTGGCACCATACATCGATATTGTAATATTATTGACTGTATTTCCTATGCTGTACTTTATATCCCCATAAGCATTTTGTAACTACCAATCTGTACTTCTCAGTCCCTTCACCTTTTGCACCCAGTCCCCCAACGCCCTCCGCTCGGGCAACCGTCAGTGTTCTCTGTATCTGTGAGTCTGTTTCTAAAATGTGGTTCTGGGAGGAAGAACAGCTTCTGCTTGGTCTGGATAAAAGCAAACACATCAGAGGGAGCTGAGCTCTTGGTTTTAAGCCTTAGTTTCTTCATCTGCCCTTTGGAGATAATACTAGTTGTGTCGTAGTATCCTCGGAGGATTAAGGATAAGGCTAACAAAGTATTAGCATGGGTCTGGCAGGTGAGTGGCCCCCAATCCGTGTTTCCTTTCCCACCCACTGCTACCTCTCTTGCCTTCTCCTAAAGGACAGCGAGGTTGCCCAATCCCCGGTTGTTGACGCTTCTCAGCGGGATGCCAGGTGTGGGCATCAGCAGGCATATGATCAGCATCGCCCAGCCGAGCCAGCCTCTTCTTGCTCACTCAGCCCCGGGAGGGAAAGGGGGCCTGAATCAACAGGGGCTTTCGTGTTTATAGGTGCTGCTTAGTTGGCTGAATTAAGAACAGCTTTCATTAGTTCCACCCAGCATTCACGGTCTCATCAGTCATCTCACCCATGAGCCCAACTTCCCTCAACAACCAGGAATCTCTTCTTTATGGAGAGTTAACTTATTTTCCACCATCACCACCACCACCCTTATTACAAAAGCAATACAAGTGTATTTTCGGAAGTTTGGATTCTGCAGATCAGCACAAAGAAGAAAATTAGGATAACTTGGCATTCATCACCCAGAGATAATCCGAGTTAACATTATAGTTCATCTATTTTTCAATATATCTAGATATAGATGTACCAGGAAAAATGCTATTCACGACAACGGTCTTTGTGAGTAACAGCTCAGTTACCATCTATTTATAATATGCATGTCTCATCTACGTGTAAAGAGCAAGGCAAGCTTTGCTGAGCATATCTGCTGCCCTGGAGGAGAGAGGCCCCCATCCTGCTCAACGGAAGGGCCTGTGGAATCCTGGAGAGGTCTGACTATGTGAGTTTGGGGAGCCTGGGATCACAGGGCTCTGCCCAGGAGGGAAATGTAGCAGGACTGGCAGGGGAGGGAGAGAAGGGGCCAAAGCAGAAGAGGGCAGAGCCCTGTGGTTTCCCCGGAGCCTCCCCTCTCCTGTGACTCCAAACCTTGAGCCAAGTGCACTGTGCCCTCAGGTGGCTCGCAGGGCGGATCTGTTTCCATTTCTTTCTTTGTGTCCCTTCCCTCCCTCCCCTTCCCTGGGCTTCCTTTCTTTGCTTTTGGATAGACACCAAAAAGGTGCAGTAGAGAGAGAATACATCTGATAGAAGGAGCCCGGAGGACAGAGAAGGTAATAGGAACAAAAGCCACTTGGGAATTTGTGGAAACCTGGGAGGAGTTTAGACTCCCAAAGGCCATAGGGATGGGAGTTCTGAGTCAATTTTACCTCCATCTCCAAAGAGAAAGTGTTTTCCAGCTGACATATGAGTGTCTCTCTTTCCCTCTCTCTTTCTCCCTCCCTCCTTTCCTCCCTCCCTATCTTTAGTCCACTAGCTCAACACATTGTATGACAAATGTACATACGTATTGCAAATATTTAGTGTAACCATATACTGTGCAAAATGTCCTTCTTCACAAAACTTCTTTCTATAAATATAGAGTAAGCTATTGAATGGGTCCCAGGTCTTTTTATTTTATTTTATTTTTCATAATTCCCAACTGAGGAGCTCTTGTGTTATCTCTGGCTTTCCACCATGACAAAGGGACAGTGACAGACAACTCCGCGTCCCTATCAGAAGCACACCCAGGACTTTCCCTGGAACCAGTCCCTACCAGTGGAAATACTTCAATAAAGGTTATGCAAATGTTTAAGCCTTTGGATACACAGTCTTTTCAGAAAGGTTAGACCAATTTACACTCCCCACAGTAATGCTTCAGAGAGACTCTTTCCCTAAATACCCTTTAACAATGACTACTAGCTTCATAAAACTCCTTTCCTTATTGCCAGTTTGACAAAAAATAGAACCTATTTGTTTTACATTTTTAAATAAAGATTAAAATTTACCTTGTCTTTTCCTGTGTTCTCAAGCCAGTTGTGTTTCTTCCTGTGGGAAAATCCTCTTCGTGTCTTTTATCAATTTTTGGGGGAGAGTTGTGTCTTTATTTTTGATGTTTCAGATTAAAACACAGTGTTTCTGAATGGTAAGGGAAGCATGATTCCCCTTAGCAGACATTTGTGGGTTAACCATTAGGGTGAAAGATGCCTACAGAAGTGAAGGGACGGAATTGCTGCCTCAGGGGGGAGAAGAGGGTGCCGATGGCCATGAACACGGCCCCGGGGTTAAATATTCTAGAGCCAACTCGGTGGTAAAAGCTATGCCTTTGCGTGTCTTCTCAGTGAAACCCTTCTTAACCAGGCCACTCAAGTCAGCTGCTCCATCCCCTGTGCTCTGACCCCCACCACTGTGATGGGAACTTACATTTTCTCCTATTTAATTACCTTTCAGCCCTTTCTCCAAGAAAGTAAACTTCCTGAAGGCAGAGGCTCGGCTTCCACACCCCAGGCGCCCGGGTCATAAGTCAGCAGGCTCGGAGCGTATTTAGATGATTACATTTTACCATTAGGCTCTTGAAGAATCACACTGTGTTTCTCAGGATTTTCATGGACCCAGGGCTTTTATATATAAAAGCATTGACCAGGAAGGGTCACCCTGGGTGTAACCTTTTGTCATTCTGCCAAAGAGTCGGGCTTTTTGCACTTCTCCCGGCTGTTTTCTTTCCTCTGGGCCACCTAGGGCAGTGGAAGACTCTTAGAGAGGCTCTTGAAGGAAAATCTAAATCCCGACAGCCCTTGGGGCTGAGAAGGACAGTGGAGAGGACAGTGAGTTCTAGGGTACAGCTGACCTGGCCACCGGATATAGAATTTAAGACAGGAAGAGGTGGAATATAGTTTCCAGCTCAGCACAGCAGGCAGAAGCCAGATAGGATGGGTTCCCTTTCTTTTTTTTTTTTAATTTAAATTTTTTTTCAGTCATCATTTGCACAAAACATATTAATTTCAGGTGTACAAAATAGAGATTAGACATTTATATAATTTACAAAGCAATCACCCTGATAAGGCTAGTACCCATCTGACACCATACAAAGTTATTACAATATTATTGACAATATTATTGACAATATTCTTTATGTGGCTATTTTTATAACTGGCCACTTGTTCATCTTAATCGCTTCCCCCGTTTCACCCTTCTTCCCAAAGCCCCCTCCCCTCTGGCAACCACCAATTTTTTCTCTGTATCTGTGAGTTTGTTTCTGTTTTGTTTGTTTGTTTATTTTGTCTTTTAGAACACACATATAAGTGAAATCATACAGCATGTGTCTTTCTCTGTCGGACTTATTTCACTTAGTATAATACTTGCTTGGTCCAACAATGTTGTTAAAAAATGGCAAGATTTCATTCTTTTTTATGGCTGCATAATATTCCATTGTATATATTCCCTTGCACTATATCTTCTTTATCCATTTGCCTATCAATAAACACTTAGTTGCTTTCATAGCTTGGCTATTATAAATAATGCTGCAATAAACATAGGGGTGCATATGTCTTTTCAAATTAGTGTTTTGAATTTCTTTGAATAAATACTAAGAAGTGAAATTGCTGGGTCACATGGTACTTCTGTTTTTAATTTTTTGAGGTATCTCCATATTGTTTCCCATAGTAGCTGCACCAAGGAAGCCATCAACAAAATGAAAGGGCAGCTTTTTGAATGGCAGAAGATAGTTGCCAATGATACACCCAATAAGAGGTTAATATCCAAGATATATAAGGAACTCGTACAGCTTAACACCAAAAATATAATCTCATTAAACATGGGCAGGGGACCTGAATAGACACTTCTCCAAAGAGGACACACAGATGGCCAAGAGACATATGAAAAGATGCTCAATATCACTAATCATCAAGGAAATACAAATTAAAACCAGGATGAGAAATCACCTCACACCTGTTGGAAAGGTACCATCAATCAACACACAAGCGTTGACGAGGGTGTGGAGAAAAGGGAACCCTCGTGTATGTTGGGGAGATGTTCCTTTTCTTCAATAACCAAAAGGAAAGGAAGAGCTCATCTTTTCTTTTTTTCATTGCTTCGTTCATTCATTAGAAATTTTAACTTTCAAGCCTTCCCTCTATGGGCTCGAAAACTGTACGTGGACATGTAACTCAGGAGCAAACTGGAAACATGTTGCATTCACTTCTCCGCGTTTGCTAATTGCAAGAAAAGGTTGTGCACTTGGCCAGAGCAGGGTCTCAAGCTGACTGACCACAGGCCTTCTGGGTTTAATTGCCTTCCAGCTGCTTCAGAGTTGAATATATCGCTAACATTGAAAGATCAGGAATTTTTACTTAGACATTTAGATGGTTGGTTTCTCATTAAAAATCTGAAGATCCGGCAAAACTGGGCCACCATCCAACTTAACAACAATCCGTTGGGCTTTGGTAGCTGTTCAACGCTTTGGGTGTGGCATGAGCTCTTTAGTTACCCAATTTACTCATCGATGCCACCAACTTGTCCCAGAGCTGATCTTTCCTATTGAAATCCTTTCTCCAACACAGGTCACACAGCAAACACAAGTCGTATTCAGGTTAGCTATTAGTATGTCCACTTTACATGAAATATAGTAGTTTCGTGCTAGAGTTATTTAGTGGGAACTGTCATATCTGCTATTTGAACCCAGGTCTCTGACTACAGATCAAGTGTTCTTTCCATTACTCTACCTACCTTCCCACACTTGGCAGAGAGCCATGACCTTAGAGCCTCCGTGTGTGTGTGTGTGTGACATTTTGTAAATTTTGCAAATATCCATACCCTCATTTTAAAGCAAATTCGGCATCTTAACCTCTGACAATTGATCATAAGCCCTTCTGGGTAAGTACCTGCTCTCTTCTTTAGCTCCTCTCATATCCTCTTAAACACAAGGCACACACGCCCGGCCAGTCTGTTTCCTCTGACAGCCCTGATGCCTAAAGTCTCTTCTCCGCCTCTCTTGTTTCTGTGGAAGAAGCACAGACCGAGACCTAAGAGGGTGTGGGTCACACTAGCTTCACCATTCACAGGTGTGCTCCTGGGGTGAAGTGGACAAATTATTCAGTCACTTCTCTTCCGTGGAGACTGTTCAAGAAACTCACGTTGGTGGCATCAGGCTGAAAATTGAACATGCCAGGCTCCGGTTCATTCCTTTCTTCTGACTTCCGAGTGCTGCTCTCTGGCTTAAGGACTTAACAATGAAGAGCACAGTCCCTTGTTGCCTTCAGGGTAGGGTCTGAGCTCCCAGAGAGGCTCCTGAATCGGCCCTCTGCCTGCCTGACAGCCTCGACTCTCACCATCCCTTCCCCTCTTAGCACCTGCAAAAATTTACTGCACTCTCACCTCCAGGCCTTTTCTGGTAGGTTTTTTCTTTCTGAACGCTCTTATCTCCTGCCTCGTTTCCTGTCCAGCCAGTTCCTATTCGCCACCTTACCTAAGCTTCATGTCACCCCGCCCGACCTGCTCCTCAGGCAGCTTGGATGCCTGGGTCCATCACTGCGAAACAGGTGCCAACGCCCCAGCCCTCAGGGCTGCCGAGCCCTGGCTGTGAGCTCCTTGTCTTGTGTCTTCAACACTGAGCCCGATCTCTGTGCGTGAGAGCACTTGAGAAATGTGTGTTAAGGATTTAATATTTTATATGTCTAGTACCTAATTCAGGGAAGTCTCTGTAGAAGAGCTCCGCTGTAGCAGGAGAGGATCGTCTCAGAGTCTGAGGCAGCAAACCAAGAGCTGTCTTTCGAAGATGCCCCACGACTTACGAGTAATCGAAGCTACAGAGCCGCCTAGCATTTCCGAGGGCTCGCTCCGCGTTGGGTGCTGTGCCACTACGCTAAAAGCAAGCCCTTGATTCCCATTAGTTATTTTAATCCTCGTGACCCTACGGCCCCCTTGTTTGGCAACCAGGAGACTGACGACCAAAGACGTTAAATAGTTTGCCTAAAGTTGCGCAGCTAATTGCTAGAGGACAGAGGTCCCCCAGAAGCCGCCTGGCTGCCAGGACTCAAGGTTAATCACTGTGTAAAGAAGTTCTTGACTTATCTGCCTTTAGCCACTTGACTGTTTCTTGGATGGCCCATCCATTGGCGAGACCAGCTCCGGGCATCCTTAGGTTAATTGAGTTTATTGAATTATCCATCACACTTTGATCGTCCAAGCCAGCCCATTGCCAAGGTACCAATGGCCTGGTCAAGACGCCAGCACATTATATCTCCTTCTTTGTCATCCATAGATGCTCATTCCAGGTGCCATTTTCCCATTTATCTAACTGTGTCAGGATGTCATTTGTGTGCCTTCCAAGTTATAATTCTCTGCGCTGCCTCTTAAAAAGGGAGTAATTTTATTTGTTGTAGTAGTATAAGTGTCCACAGTTTGGGAACTTCCTAGCAATAGTGTCTCTAATGTTTTTTTTTTACAATGTTAAAAATTGTTAGCGGTTTTATAGTGAGTGTCTCAAGGTGTGCTCTAAATAATACCATTTCTGATCCTTCCAACAGGACTGGAAAATAAAGACACTGTCCTTATTTTAGACAATCAGCCTGAGGGGGGAGATACAATTTGCCTGACTTTAAACAGCTAGTTAAAGGCTGAGACTTGATTTGAATTGAGAATTGTCTGGCCTTAAAACCTGCTACTTCTACTCTGCTGTGCTGCCGTGGAAGCTTTGTGTGCACAGGTATAATTAAAAGGCTGTTCATGCCCGGCCGGTGTGGCCCAGTTGGTGGGGTGTCATGCTGCGCACTGAAAGGCTGCCTGTTGGATTCCCAGTTGGGCACATGTCCAGCTTGCAGTTCCATCCCTCGTAGGCAGCGTGCAGGAGGCAGCCGATGGATGTTTCACTCTCACATAGATGTTTCTCTCTCCTGTCCTTTCTCTCTAAAAAAAATAATAGAAATATATTTTTTTAAAGGCTGTTCGCTGCAGAGTTGCAAAAATAGTGAATAATTGGTAACAATCTAAGTATGCACTGATAGGAGGTTGGTTTGCTGTATTTAGTGACATGGTAAAATACAACATTATTTAGCATTTAAACATTCACTTTACACATTTCACTTTAAGTGAAAATGTACTGCTCTGACAGGTGTCCAGCTTATATTTAGGGGAAAGGAGACTTCCCAAGCATTCCCGCCCTGCTATCTATTGTCTAAGGTGTGCATATATGTACACGCCTGTGTGTATGCATTGCAAGGCCCTGACAAGCACTGTCTAATGGAAATATAATGCAGGACTTACACGTAAATGGTAAATTTTCTATTATTCACATTTAAAAAGGAAAGGAAACAGGTGAGATTATTTTAATAATATATTTTATTTTAAATAGCATATCTAATATATTTCAACATGTGGTCAATATAAAAATATCAGCGATATATTACATGTATTTTTTTCTACTAAGTTTTCAAAACCCAGTGTGCACCTTCCAATGGCAACACATCTCAGTTTAGACCAACTACCTTTCAGTAGCCACCTGTGGCTCCCAGGCGCCCTGGGGGGTGTCACTGGGCTGGCGGAAACCTAATAAGATCAGAATGTGTCCACTTCGGGAAGGCTGGATTATGTGTGTCGGTGTCAGCTCATTGCCTCCTTTGGTCTTACCTACATTTTCCAAATTTCCATAATAAATACCTACTGCCTTTATAATTTGGAATGAAAATAGACTATTAAAGACATCATTCATTTTTAATAAGGAGTGGTGAGCTTCTACAATACACTTTTAAAAATAAGTACAGAAACGGAAGCATGTGACCTATTTTCAGTGGAGAGGAGAACGCGGGATGGGATGGCTCAGCGCCCCTCTCTACCCCCCGGCCGTGCCCGGTCACCCCTCCTGCCAAAGGCCTCACTTTAGAGCTGCGGAGAGGGGAGGGGTTGAGCCCCCCCCCCGGGAAGCAGGTCTCTGGATAGGCCTCCCTGCCTGCCAGAGGGCTGAGGCTTTGCCCCAGATTTACCAGTCGGTCTCTTTGAGAGACAAAAGCAGTTGTCACGGGAGAGGCACGGCCAGTATTTTTCAATCTTTATGTCCTTATTGCTGCCCCTTCAGCGGGGAGCCGCTTTAGACAATTTCTGTCCCAGTCACCTTCCCCTTCCCCCCATTACATTTTAATACCACAAATGGGCTGCACACGTGTTTGTGTACATGCGCCCTCTGGAGGGTCACTAGCCATGGTAATATCTAAGAGTTGTTCCTTTCCCTCCCACCAAGAACCAATTGTCACCCCTTGGGGGGCAATGCCATGCCTCCCCCGGGGAGCGCGCATGGCTACGCTCATTCGTGGTAATGTCAGCGGCAAGGGCTGCTCTGTGAATTAGGTTTAAGTCAGCATGTTGGGCCAGGGCCACCCACCTCCCTAAGCTTCCTACTCGCAGGGTTGTGCCCTTGTAAGTGCCTTTTGTTCCTCTATTCCCACCTGGGACACCTGCCCCAGCATCTCCCTGCTGTCCTCCCTGACCCCCTGGTGCGCCTCCCACAGCCAGCCTTGTCCTGTTCCCGGCTCTTGTCCTGGTGTCCCTCCCCGGTGACCTGAGCCTCCTGGAGGACAGGCCGCTGTTCCTAACCCTGTTCCCTGTGGTGTCCAGCGCTTCGTGTGGCTCTGGTCGCACGCCATAGTCCCCTGTGAAGAGTTGTGGGATTGAACGAAATTGCCTTCAGAAAACCCTTTCCAGTCCAGCTGTTTCTCTATCAGAAAATCTCATTAAGACTTAATCGCCAGCATCTTCCCATCCCAGAGGTCAGCTGCAGTCCCTCGGAGAGGAAGTGAGAGCATCTTCTCGCGCCGACGGGGCGCACACATTTCCCGTGGATTTCACAGCTCCCCAAGTTCACCGCCTAGGGGCACAATTATGTGGCAACCACGTGAGGCCCGCTGCCCCTCTGCCTCCCCCTTTTACTCCTTAAACAGCTGGCATGAACATTTGCTGATTGGAAGCTGTGAGACAGCAGCCGTGGAGAGCTGGATGTGTGTGGCTGTCAGAAAGCCATGTCCCTGGATTTTATCAGTCTAATCAGACAGCTCTCTGTGTTCCTTACACTACAAGTCTCTCCCTCGCTCCCCCACCTTTAAGCCGTGGTCCACCCTTGTCCATCCACACCCACCTCTCATCTGTATCGATCCTCTGATTTCTTGGGAACCCCGTTTATTTCTTCACAGTCAGGAAACCCCCTCTTTGCTCTGTTCTGCGTCGATGTCGCCCCTGTCCCTGAGCTTGAGTAGAACTCTGCAGGCTTCAGGGGGAGATTCGAGGGCAGGGAGGGCCCTCGCTGTCGATAGCAAGCGTTCAGCTAAGGAAATTAAACCCGAAGGCCCTGCATTCTGGCTGCATTCTGTTACTCTTGCTTTCCCATTTGGTTATAAGGAGAGCCCATCTCGGTTTCTCCCACCTTCGAGGGAGCAGAGAGGAAAGAAAGCCGAGCACCCACCGCCTAATGAAGGGACCCTGTATTGGCAAAACCCTGACATTGGAAATGTTCAATGTAATCAGCAGAGCTGCTAGCTTTAGGCAAAGATCAGGGCACTGAAAAAATAAAACTCAGTTGGCCATATTCTGTCCATGAAAATGTCTTTTTATAATTCCCAGCTTTCAGAGGCCTCAGCCATCATTTCTCAGCTAGCTCCTTCTGCAGGGCCATAGGTGTGCGTGGTTTAAAATGTGCAACAAACAGAAGCGAGGGCGCACATATCACAGGAACCTTAATTGTATTTTCAACTCGGTGGACGTCGTTAATTATTCCAGGCATTTTAACTTATAGTCTCCCTATCTTGGATATTAAAATGAGCAGGAATATGATAAGAAGAAATGCTGATGCCTGTAATTATCGACTGGACATTTGAGATTCATGTCCAAATGCCCTCAACTTGGGAAGGATTGAAATACTGTTTCACTTGTGTACATCATTTGCCTTCCTTACCCTCTACTTTCTGTCTCTCTGTCATGTGGGGGGGAATGATTGCTAGCATATCATGAAATACTGTAGTGCATGTACATAAAGATATATGAGCGCTGGCACGATTGTAATTTACTCCTAAGTATGAGATTCATATTAGAGATCTGTAAATCACATTAGCAAACTACTATCCATCCCGTGCTCTATTATTTTACTACTACGACGGCTGAATTTCAAATGCAATGCAAAGGTCACAGTCACTGTCCTATGGGGGCCATGTAATCTCATTTGTCTCCCCATTACTGACCTCAGCTTTATTAGTTGCTGCAACTACCCCCGATTTTACATTTGACTGAGAAAGGGTTCCTCCAACAGATGTCGGGGAGCCTTCACATTTATAAGCCAGGGTTCTGATGAAAAATCCCTCAGTCTCCTGTGAAAGGAGCATGTTACAGGTTTGTGATTGTGCTCCAGCTCCCCCTAAGAAGAAGCTTTTAGAAGAAGAAAAATGGGTCCTCCATCCCCTGCGGCATATTGCACACCTTCCCAGGTACGTGGATCCCCTCACCTCTTGTCCCTCTTCAAACTGGTGGCCACCTCTACCTTTGAACAGACTAGTTGCTAACCAGAAGCTACCCTGCTTGAGGAAGAGTCCCTGAGAGGCAATTTAACCTACTTGGCTATCTCCATCAATCTGTCACCTGGAGAGAGGCTGTTGACACCAGATGACCTCTCTGCCACTGTGGAGTTGTCAGTGGGACAAGAGCTCTCTCTTTGATGCTGTACAACTCGAGGGAAGGCTGGAAGCCTTTTGCTAGAAGGACACCAACTGCGAAGAGAGACTTAAGCCCAACTGGAGCTCCTCCACCTTCCTGGCACACAGGCAAATGATGGCCCAGTTGTTCATGCCACACGCCAAAGGCCATGGAGTCCAAAGCAGGACTGTTTTGTTTTTTGGTTTTTTGTTTTGTTTTTTTAATGAGTCAGGCTCCTGTAGAGTGCACGCTCTTGCACAAAATCCTTCTACCACTGGCATTTAACGGTGACACCAACACCGCTTTGAACATCAGGAACATCGGTTACTGAGAGAAACAGGGAGTGGTCAGGTTAAATCCACACTATGGGGAAAATCAAAGATGGGAAACAGAATAAATCCTAACAATTTCTCTCTTCGTGTTTTCTTTTCCTAACAAGCAAGCCCAGCCCATCGTGGCGGGAACATGATCGCTTCCTTGAGAGGGGGCTGTTCCCTGCTGTTTATAAATCGCTCCCGCAGCCACGGGGCCAGCTCGTGGTTTCAACGCCACGCAGCTCATCAATAGCTGCCGAGTTGATGGAGAGGGAGGGAAACATCTAAAAATCAGCCTTTTCTGAAGAAGGGTCATTGTATGTGTTTGTAATAAGAGCCTCGTATGCCTCCTGGGTTAAGTGCCTAACGTAGAGTAGGCCCCTGGAAGACAGCTCAGAATAAATGAGTGCCTGCCAGCTTACCCTGGCATTAGCCACTCCCTCAATTGTTTACTACTGTCAGGCTCTCCGCTGGTCCCCAGGGCAATGTGTAGCTTGTCTGTGATCGTAGCTTATAAGCGCCACAAGAGCAGAAGACTCTTCTCGTTGTTGTATTTCTGTAAGAACCTAACCATTCACCGTGCTCATGGGTCCTTCAACACTGTGGCTTGAGAGCTCATGAATAATACCCTTACCCAAAAATCAAGCCTACATTCTTACGGAATTACTTTGAAATGACATGCTGCGAGCCTAATTAAAGCTGTTATATTTAAGGAAAATAGACCCGCTTTTCACTTCAGCGCCTCATTCAGACTCTTCGGTAACCCAGAAGTGCTTCGCCCTTGATCTTAATGAACAGGTGAAATAGTGCAGCGTGAATTTCATTCACATCCCACTAACACGAAATCAGCTGCCCTGAAATCACCCATGGAGCTCGGACAGGGTTTTGGCTTTGAGGATAAGATGATCTTGGATTTTTTAGCATATATATTGATAAGCTCCCTGCCCCTGTAGCTGCTCCCCATCTCCTTGGACATCTGCGGCTGCCTCTTTGGGGAATAACTCATTGCCTCCCCATTATGCCTCATCCAGAGGCTTTATGAGAGTAAAACAATTGAGTCTGGCTGAAGGCTCCCGTTCGGTGCTAGATCCCATTACCTCATTGATTTTTTTTTTTAAAGTTTCTCTAATGTTATAACGAGAATATTTTCCGCTCAATCCTGAAGGATTCCAATGCCTCTTATTGACCTCGGGGTATACCACACACATGGGCCACTTCCCTGGGCTGGCAAAAAGCAGGGTCCTCAGAGAGACCAAATGGAAAAATTGCTTTTCTATCGACCCCAAGCACATGACTTATGGAAGCTCCATCTAATTAAGGCCCAGGGGGAATTCTGATGCAGTCTTTGGGGTTGGCCCCATGACTAGGGTAAGTGCCAGACTCTGGTTAAGTGTCTCACTGTCCTTTCAAGGGTCAAGAAAGCTCAGGCCAAGGATTTTGAGTCTCTTTGGGAGACGGTGCAAATTTTCCCCAAGACCAACTGGGCCTGTACTACCCAACCTGAGAAATGTCCCAAAATGGAAATAAAGAAATATAGAGGCACAATGGCACTGTGTCATCACTTCTGTCCTAGGAGCCATCCTGCCAGGGTTCCAGTTCCAGCTCTAGTATGTGTTGGCTGTGTGAGTTTGGGTGAGTTGCTTAGCTTCTCTGAGTCTTAACTCTCTACTTTGTAGACTAGTTCTGAGTATGAAAGGAGACGATAGACGGTGTATAAAGTGGGATGACACAAGGTGGGCCCTCGGTACATGCTGGCTTGTGGTTGTAACATCATCATCTCCACCAACATGGTGATGTCCAGACTTCAGGGCAGCGAACTATTCTCCATAGCCCAGCGCAGACTCTAGTCAATATTGGGTGCCTAAGTTCAAGGTTAGACGCTGTGGAAAGTGAATGAATGGCTCCTCTGTTATCGCCCTGCCAAAGGGAGGGCTAGAATTTTGTAGGGGATATCTCATAGTGGTGGTGATCTGGGAGCTGCAGCTCCTTCATAAAGTCACGCCAAGTATAAAGCCATCTCAGTAGAGAGGCCGTATAGCAAGATGCTTAGGAGCCCAGCTCCAGAGTTACATCCACTCTGCCCTCTGCTAGTGGCCTAACAGGATGCTAGTCTCGGCATAATTTTCCTTACTGATAAACAGGTAAAATAAAAATAATAGTGCATACCTCAAGGATGGTGGGGAAAACAAAGTAAAATCGTGTGAACCTGACGCTAGAATCCCTTGGGAGAGCTCTCAGAGCTCTGCCGATATCAGACGGTCCCCAGCGTTGTGCATTAGTTTGGTCAGAACGTAAGGCCCTGGGGCGTGGACAGTGCGAGACGCCCTCCGGGTGACTGGGTGTGCAGACTGGCCTGAGGACCCTGGCAAGTGGCTCATCAGCGGGGGAGCAGAGGTCGCTGTCCCGTCATCCTCAGGCTCTGCTTTTCCACATCCTTCCCCCTTGGCTCCATTTTCCTATTAATGAGGAAGACAATTCAGTTCTCTTTTAAAGGCTTTAGTTTGTGTTCCTGCCTTTGGGGAACTATCTTGGGGAAATATGTCGCGGGAAAAGCGTGCAGTAAGTGTTAGGCGAATGTGGATACATATATGTGTTAACATTTAGAATATCTGAGTTTTCTCTGTTCCACTCAAACACGTTTACACACAGCACTGGCGCCCCAGCAAATGGGGTAACCATGGCACCCCATCCTGGGTCCGGCTGTTGTGCCCTGAAGCTGCTACTGCCTGGGGCTATTGTCTTGGCCTTGGTAGCTGTCCCAGGCACCGTATCCGTCTGTCAGGGAGGGACAGGGAGGTGGCCTGGGCCATCAGCAGGCGCTGTGGCCATCACTGAGGAGAGGACCCCCTGCCCAGCACACACGGAGGGCAGAGGTATTGCAGCCCCAGTCGTGGACTCGTGGATGCGATTCCTCTCCTAAGTGAGTGCTAACAGTAGGATGAACAGGCATTCAGCATCGGAGATGGGGCGAGAGCGAGAGGCTGTGTTCTTATTTGGAAAGGGGAGCCTGCCGAGAAGGACCTGCATCTTGGCAGCACTGGACAAGAGCATGAAGTCCCTGGGGCCCCAGTTTACCCCGGTGCTAGGAGGGTGATGAGCGATGAGAAGGGCGTCTGGGAGGCCTTCGCAGCCTTTGGAGGGGGCGCGATCGTTCTGTCCTCTGGGTTCTCCTGAAACCTGTCACAGCACCCGAGTCGCCCTCATCTCTTCGTTAGGCACTTAGTAAATGAGAAATTAAAAACGGCTGTGCAGCCTTCCTGACATGCACCTCTCTTCCCCGTTAGAGGCCGAGCCAGGTGAGGGCAGGATCTCTGAACTACTGTGCTTGGTAAATCCAGCGTCAGGAAGGTGCCTGGCACCCATCCTCAGTACCCCTGGGAGCTGAAGACCCATGGCTTGGCCGCCTAGTTAGGCCTGCGTGGGCTCCAGAATCACCCAGCACTGAGGTGCTTCCAGGAACAGTGTGCTCGGAGGTGAGAATGATTCTCAGCCCTGGCGGGGCAGGAGGGCCGTCTGCAGAGCTCTCGACCACTGCTGATGCCTGGCTCCTGGAACAGATCCGTTTAAATCAGAGCCTCTGGGGGTAGAATCAAGTGTTATGGTTTCTCGGGTGACTTGGATCCAGGCAGGGCTGAGGACCGCGGCTTCGAAGCTACAGGGGCTGGCGGAGCTCGAAGCAGCGATGAGCAGATAGGAGGAGGGATGATAAAACTGGAAGGAAAAAAGAGACACTGATGGAATTTGAGGCTCTGGCTGAGCCCTTGTCACTGTCAAAGTGAAAACCCACCGAGCCAGACACGACGCTCGGCTGTTTGCAATTGTTCCTTCCTTCCTCAGCAACCCCGAAACAAAACGGTCCTCCCCTTTCCAGCAAAGCGAAGAAAGCTTAGACGCTGAAGGGTTAGGCTGCTGGACTCTGGTGCCCAAGCCCTTTGTCGCTGGGCTGTGTCCCTTCAAAGAGATGTGCAGGAAGATGGGAGTGCACTGGGCAGGAGAAAAAACACAATCGATAAACCCAAGGAGAGCCAGTGGGCATTAAAGCAAAAACAAATGACACAGCAAATAAGAACAGAATTCATACTTCTTGAGGGCCTTCAAGGCCCTGGGATAAACTCACAATAGCTCTGTCAGATCAACCAGTCACCCCCAGCTTGCAATGGGAGCTCTAAGGCTCAGAGAAGTCTAGCGTCTTGCCCAAGCTCACACAGCTATTAAGTGTCTGAGCTGAAATTTTTTACGAAGGGCCCAGGAATAGATATTGTCGGTGTGGCCAACCCCACGTTCTCTGCCCTATTATTCAGACCTGTTCTCACAGCACAAAATCAACCACAGAGAATGTGTGTGCAAACAAATGTGGTTGTGTTCCAACAAAGATGTGTGGACACTGCAATTTGGGGTACATGCAACTTTTATGTGACATGAGCCATCGATTTTCTTTTGGTTTTTTTCAACTACTGAAAACTATGAAAACCATTCTTAGCTCATTAGCTAGACAGAAACAGACAGCAGGACAGACATGGTCTGGGGGCTGTGATTTTCCAACCCTGGCTCAAAGCCTAACGCATATGGAGGGTAAAAGTTAATGAGAAAGCCTGGCCAAGCATTGCTCAGCAGTGGAGCATTGACCTAGGATCCAGGAGATCACAGTTCAGTTCCCGGTCAGGGCACATGCCCGGGTTGTGGGCTTGATGCCCAGTTGGGGATGTGCAGGAGGCAGCTGATCAATGACTCTCTTATCATTGATAATTCTCTCTCTCTCTCCCTTCCTCTCTCTGAAATCAATGAAGATATATTTTTTAAAAAAAGAAGTCGATGAGAAAGTGTAGAAGAAAATTAATATGTGTCTATTTGAGACTTATGTCCTCAGTTTAACTTCACAGGGGAAGATCCATCAGGCCAGGTAGAGTTTGACTCTTCTATCTGCCCCAAGTCAACCCGGGCAAACAGTCGTCTGTAGGATGCATTTGTTCTCCCAACCAGAGCCCCTGGCCCTTGAAGTGGACTGTCTCCCTCCTTTTGCTATGCCAAAAGCATCGTAAATCCCAAATCTTTTCTTCTGTCAGTATTTACTGAAGGCCTAATAGATTATAGGCTCTGTCCTAGGCACTAAGGGTAGACTGGTTGTCTAATCCCATCTGGGCTGCCGTAATCAAATACCATAGACTGAGTGGCTTACACAACAGACATCAGACATTTATTTTCTCACAGTTCTGGAGGCAAGAGGTTCCAGAACAGGGGGGCAGCATGGTGGGGCTCTGGGCAGAGCCCTCTTTGGGTTGTAGACAGCTGACTTCTTGTATCTTCACATAGGAAGAGAGGGGAAGAGAGGGAGACAGAGAGAGAGAGAGAGAGAGAGAGAGAGGGAGAAACAACACAAGATGGAAAGGCCTTCAAGACAAGAGAAACAGCGAGCCAGGGAGCAGGGAGAAGACCATTGCGCCTGGAAAGGGCTGAGCACAAAGGAGAATGGAGGCCCGCCATACAGAGTCTGGAGTTTATTTTAAATGCAATTTTACCTTAAATGCAATTTTACCTTAAATGCAGTTTGGTGCGTCAGAAGCCCTGGAGTAATTTGCATTTTCACCGTATTTGGGTGCTGTGTGGAGAATGGGCAGTAGGGGTCGCTGTCTCTCTCTTGAGCTCCCCCCTTTCTGGTGACTGTTGTCCGGGCGTCAAGGGTCTAGGAGCTGCCTTGGGCCCTGGGAGAGCGGCAGGTGCTCTGCAGGCCCAAATTGCTCCTTCCCAGGAGTGTCGCACATCCCCTCCCAGAGACCCTCCGAGGCCATGTGTTCTGACGAGGCGCTGGGTTTGCCAGTTGCCTCACGCTTTACAGATCATGCTCGGAGAGGTTCGGCCGCGTCTTATGACTAACGTAAGTTCTTGTGCTTGAGCTCGTATAACTATGATTTAATCCTGTCTACATATTTTTGGGAGTTAATACCCCAATCTCAAGCCGAGGCTTTTTTTTCACCCAAAGTTAAGTTATTCCAAAATAGACAGCGTTTGAGTTCTTTATTCCACATTTTCTTCTTTTAGCTCTCAGTGCTCCACGCTTCTTAGACACACACCGTTTAAACCCACTTTTAATAAGACTCTGTTTAGAAAAGCGACACGTGATCATCTGGAAAACATTTATAAACACAAGGAAAATTTTATCCTGCGCATCACCCCAGAATTAAAATTTTTAAAAATTTAATTTTTTAAATTAAGACTTTATTTTCTTTGGCAGTTTTAAGTTAATAGGGAAACTGAGAAGAAAGTACAGAAGTTTTACCACATGCACCTGCCCTGCCCTGGGCCTCTGTGCACAGTCTCCTTGGTTATCAACATCCCCAGGCAGAGCGGTAAACTTGTTATGATTGAGGAGCTTACACTGACACACCGCGGGCACCCACAGTCCGTAGCTTGCTTTAGGGTTCAGTCTTGGTGTTGGATGTTCTGTGGGTTTGTTGTACATGGTGTTGGACAGTCTATGATAACTGTGCTCACCCTTACAGTGTCAGATGGAGTATTTTCACTCCCCTAAAAATCCCCCGTGCTCCCCTATTATTCTTCCGCACCCCCAGCCCTGGCAACCACCGATCTTTCTACACTCTCCATGGTTTTGCCTTTTCCAGAATGACATAGAGTTGGAGTCACACTTAAAATGTTTAATATTTCTCTCATTGATCTGTTCAGTGTGTGTGCGGATATGAACATTTACAATAGCGTATGTTCAGAATCTATCCTACATTTAACTTGGTATTAAACCATAAACAGCTTACGATGTCATCGATCATTTTTCAAGTTTACAGTTAATGAGTCCATAACTTTATTTTGTACCGGAATTTGTCATCACTGTTTATATTTAAGAACGGGGTTAGGGTTCTTTTTCTCTCTCCCTTACTATTATGAATAATGCCACAGAGAATGTTCTTATAGCCAAGCCTTTTGTTTACAGTCTTGAATGCTTCCTTGGACTAAATACTAAAAAGGGCTATTCTGGGGTCAAAAGATAGGAGCATCTTTATACCTGTTGAATAGATTCCATCCAATCGCTCATTAAAGTGACTGGGCCCGTGCACACCTCATAAAGGTTGTCTGTTAGAATGCCATCTCATCTAATGGCTGCCAATGTTTTTGATATTATTATATAGTTTTATTAACTTGATAGGCAAAATTCATATCATTGTTTAAAAGACACCCCCCCCCCTTTTAACTTGTATATTTAGTAATACAAGTAACAGTCATGTATGAAGTCCTTACCAGTCATGCCAGGCACTGTAGAAGGTAAGCACTATTATCCTGATTGTACAAATTGAGAAACTAATGTTACCTGGTTAGAGGTAGACCTGTTATTAGAATTCCACCCAGGCATTGTAACCTCTGAGCCTAAGCATTAGCTCCAGCTCTATTCTGCCTCAACATGAAAGGGCTCTCACCTGAGTGTGAGTCAGGAAAGCCACCTGATTAAAGTAATTCACACTAACATGTGAATGACCAACAGAAGCATCTATCCAGTTACTCCTACAAATACTACTACTACTAATAAACAACAAGTTATTCTAAATAAATCTCTCCCCTGTGGAATGAACTTTCAGGAATTTAACAGAAGTGAAACATCTGGGAACAACAATAGGGAAGGCAGATGTGGGCAAAGTCAGATCTTCCTTCAGTTCAGTGGTTGGTGGTCCCCTGCTGGCCCGCAGCCTGGAATCAACCCAAAGCCTTATTTTATTTTATTATTTTATTTTATTATTTTATTATGTACAGTGCTTGAAATGCTGAATTTGTTGGCATCACACAAAAGCTAAATTCCACCTTCTCTTTAAAAGTGGGAGCTCTGGAAGCGTCCACTGCTGCTCATTTCAATAAATGACAGTGTCTGTTTGAGATGGCATCTCTTGTTAGCTCGCCGGCTCTCTTCCTCTTTCCGTGCCAAACACCCCACTTTCTCCCCTCTGAACCAACATTCCCAAATCTTCCTTTCAGCACCATCCTTATTTTTAAACTAAAATGCCTCCCACAACTGGGAAGCCCCTTCCTAGCCTGTTATGTAGAAGAAGTTTAGGGTCAGGGTGGGACTGTGCCCTGAGCCATTGGGAAGATATGGGTATTTGCAAGTTGGGGCCTGTGCTCTATTAGCCCTGCTTAAATCTTGGTTAATTTAAGCTTCCCTTCCTTTGCTGCATTGCATCATAGCTCAAAGAAGACCTGAAATAGAACGTATCACATTGTGCACATTTTTGAAGGATCAGGAGTGGAAGCTAAATATAAGATTCAACTCCATATTCTAAGCGTGCCTCTCCCCGAAATGGAGATGGGGTGTACTTGAACATTCTGTCCCATGCCCACCCTTCCGAACTGCACGTGCTTCTCCAGGTTTGATTTCTATGCGTTTGGTACGTGAGAACATTCACAGGCGTCTTCCCAACTTCACAGAGACAGGCTTGAGTTGCGACCACTAGAACTTTGCTATTTGATAACAGAAGCCAACATTACTCCTTCCCACCCTCAATTCCAATTCAGAGAGCACCTTTCTTTCCCATTTAAAAAACATTACTCTTTAAAGGAAGCTGGTGACACTGAGTCACCACATTCCACTGTTGTAATTTTTGCCATTTCTTAATATCACTTGTTTTATGATTTACTAAATGGCTAATTGATTTGCTTTAATTGAATATATTTATGTCACTACAGTCAACAGAAACTCAATGCTATCTATTGAGTATCTATAGCTACGTGAGTAAATTGATATTTAAAATAAATATGTGACTATCAACTGAGACCATCGGATGTCCCACTCATGGCTCCAAGACAAGATGTTGAGAAACACTGATTTAAATGAAAATATTCCATAGGGTGGGGGTAAAAAACAAACAAACAGGTTTCCAGAGTGTCAAAGCAGTTTCCCATAGCCAACCATTCCTAAGATCTGTTATAAATATCCAGGTAATTTTATTCAGGAAAGTTCTCAGAGTTACTGCAGGGAGCTCTTCCTCTCGCCCCGTGTCCTGCGCAAATAAATCTCTGGGATTGCCTGGCCAGGCGTGGCTCAGCGGTTGAGCGTCGACCTAGGATCCAGATGATCAGGGTTCGATTCCCGGTCAGGGCACATGCCCAGGTTGAGGGTTTGATCCCCAGTCGGGGGCGTGCAGGAGGCAGCCGATCAATGACTCTCTCATCATTGCTGTTTCTCTCTCTCTCCCTCTCCCTTCCTCTCTCTGAAATCACCAAAGACATATTTTTAAAAAGAAATAAACAAAATAAATAAATCTCCGGGATATCCCTGGGGTGGCCCAGTCCCCCAGGACACCTCTGTCATGACACCCCTGATGCATTTGCGTCCCTGCGGAGAGAGGGCCGCTCGGTGCAGAGGGCTGGGGGCCGTGGTCGCGGCCCTCGCGTTTCTCCAGGCTCCCCATGTGCTCCCTGAAGCCTCTCAGGAGGGCTGTCTTGCCTTACCTCCCTCTCATAGGCGGTTTCACTCTTATTTTCCTTCCTTCTTCCGTCTCTTTCCCCTCCCTCCCTGTCTTTGGCTCACCCTCACCCTCCTCAGAGCCCCCGGGCTGTGGCGATGATGGGACAGCGGCTCCTTGCTGTGACTTTGGGTCGCTGGTCCCACCCACCCGCCCTGATCTCGGCCTGGACCGGTGGTCCCAATGCAGGCTTGGCGGTTCCCGAGCCCCGGGCATGCTGTTCCCACCTTCTGCGCAGGAACAGGCCCGTCTTGGGCTCTCTCAAGCGCCTAGAAGGCCTCCTGGATTTAGCCTTGGCTGGGCACAGGCCCCCAGCTCCATCACCCGGGGGATCCATGATGTAGAGCCAGTCGCTTTACCTCCTTTTACCTCGGTTTCCTCACCTGAGACCCCTACCTTCCAGGATTGTTCAGACAACGAGTGAGAAAATGTAAGAGAAATCGCTTTTAAAGTCACGAGTCTTGGCTCTAATGAAGGAGGGTCGTCATTTTAAATATAGAATATTCAGTAGTCTTATCCTAATCCTCCAACACTGGAAACACAATTCAGAAGGCTTTTGCCACATGCGTTTCCTTGTGTTGTTCATAAAACTGTTTATTTTCCCAGCGTCACATTTGTTTTCTCTCTCCCTCTCTTTGCTACAGCTTAACTTCATTACCGGCCTCCATAAACGTATTATGTAATTGTCTCAATATGTCATCGATTGCTTTGGTTTTTCTGTAGTATTACTTAAGTCCATAATTCTTTTTATTAAATCTTCAAGAAATGTTACTGAACAACGGTTGAAGGCTACTTTTTTTCACTAACGAAAACTCAGCACTTAGATATTTGAAATGACACAAAACACCAGAAAAAAACAAACAAACACACAACTGTGGAATTTTCCCACTGGCTTCATGAAATCCAGGAAACCAATCGAAGTATTTGTTTATAACATCTTTGTCTCTCTGAGAGATGTATGCAGTCTTTCAGACAGTCATAACAACATTACAAATAATGTAACATTAGCTAATGCTTATTGAGTGCTTACTATGTTCTAGGTGCTATTATAAACTCTACTTGTACCAAGTCATTTAATCTTTACAACAATTTCATAAAGTAGGTGTGTTTTGTATTTTTATTTTATGGTTGAAGAAACTAATTCAGAAAGGTTAACCACCTTGCCCTGGCCAGAGTGGCTCAGTTGGTTGAACACCAAAAGGTCACCAGTCCAATTCCCAGTCAGGGCACATACCCGGGTTTTGGATTCAATTCCAGGTTGGGGTGTGTGCCAGAGGCAACCGATTGATGTTTTTCAGGTCGGTGTTTCTCTCTCTCCCTCTTCCTTCCTCTCTCTCTAAAATTAATAAATATATGCTTTTAATAGAAAGGTTAACTTCCTTGCTCAGGGTCCCACTGTATGCGGACAGCTCAGTCCCTTCCTAGGCTTAGATGATACACACATATGTAGAATGCCTGAGAGTCTGGGACCTCTCTGTTCTGAATTTGTTTCTGACACTAACATTAAGCTAGTCATGTCTTTTCCCTGGGACTAGGTTTTCTTTTTTTTCTTTTTCTTTTTTTAATATATCTTTATTGATTTCAGAGAGAGGAAAGGAGAGGGAGAGAGAGAGATGGAAACATCAATGATGAGTCATTGATCGAGCCCGCAACCCGGGCATGTGCCCTGACCAGGAATCGAACCCCGATCGCCTGGATCCCAGGTCAACACTCAACCGCAGAGCCACGCCCGGCTGGGCTGGGACTAGGTTTCCTTATGGGCCAGATTTGGAGGGTTAGATGAAATCATAAATTTTTAATCTACTTCCTGAAGCTCAAGAATCTGAGTGCGTGGTCCAGGGGTCGCGGTGGGGTCATGGAAGACAATGATTGGGTAGGGCTCTGGACACCCATTAGTGGGTGCACTTATATTTATACCTGGGATTTATGGATGGATTGATGGATGGGTGAGTGAGTGGGTAGAAAGGGGGAAGGAAGGAAGAAGGAAGGAAAGAAGGAAGGAAGGAAGGAAGGAAGGAAGGAAGGAAGGAAGGAAGGAAGGAAGGAAGGAAGGAAGGAAGGAAGGAGACACATAATTGAAATCATACAATCTGTCATTAACTCATTCAAAGATAGCATTGCTTCATAGTTATTTCCCATGTATGCCACTAAATGTTCTTGAAAACTTCATTTCAAATGGCTGCATAATATTCAAATATATGAAAAGATTACCCCATAGTTAACCATTCCCTTATTTTTGACGTGCATTTTGCTTCTGATAGCTCATCACTCATTTATCATTCATTCATTCATTCATTCACCCATCAAATTATTATTTAGAACTATTATTTGTCAGGCATCAATGTAAATCATTATAGCCCAGATATTCTTATACATATGTTCTTTACATACTCACATGTATTTGCTTCCATAATTATATAAAAATGTTATTTTGGGTTTTGATTTTAGTGGTTGGCTTTCTTTGGTGAAGGAGAGCCTGTCTGGAAAGCCTTCTGAATTTGGTAGAAACGTTGAAGTGAAACCTGCACAAATGGTGAGCCAAGGGAATACAATTGGAGTTCTGGACACACCACCTCCCAAGAGCATAGTTGTAAAATTAATAGATGCTGCCTTGATTGTGTATGCCACCAGCATCCAATTGTACTTTACAATCTGCAACCTCAAAGGGACGGTCTTGAAGCAGTAGCTTTCCCTGTTGACTAGTTTAGAGAACACCTAGTCCAACCTGCCCAGGAGTCGAGAATCTGAGTGGCAGCCCTGGGATCGCTATAAGGCTTGGCCTTGGTGATCCCCTTTGTCAATAACCTGGAAAATAAACAACCTCAGCTGTGTCCTGAATATAGCTGAGGTTATAAGTTGCTTAAATTTCCTGCCTAAAAGCATGATGCAGACCCTCTCTGGTTGAAAAAGGCAATAAAGAGAAATTAAAACATAATTCCTTGTCCATAAGTGGAAATCAGACAACCCTGCTTTGTGGAGTCAAAGGGACCACGCAAGGTGGGGATTCTGAAATGTCCCTTGGAGACAGTGCCACGTTGAAACCGAAGCTTCTGGTGATGGAGTGTCGGGAGACCAAGCTATTTCTGGCTATGGTCTTTGTGTCATGAAATGGTGACACTTTTCCTCACCCCCCTAATGTTCCTCTCCTCCCTGATGACTGTATATGTGAGCGAGGGTCCGCATGTTTGGGGATAGCTGGCTTGGTTTTCCCTACCAAGGGTTTGTTTGTGTCTTTGGAAAGAAGATGCCTGGGAAAGACGAGACTAGACCCCAAAGAGTTCAGACATCTGTGAGGACTGAGACTCTGTGGATAGAAACTACCATTAGGTTTCCCCTTCATCTCTAGGTTGCATCTTTTCATCTCCTTCCCCGATAGCGAGCAAAGGATAGGCACGCCGACGTGGGAGGCTTCTCTTCTCGGCTCATTTCTGTTTTATTTTCTGCTTCCTCGGGGATCACTTAATTCATTTGATGCCTCTGGAAAAGACCAGACTCTCCTAATGCCTTCCAATACCTGGGCAGGTTACCTCTGTCAACCCCAGCTCATCCTTGCTCTGCGCTGAGTTATGTAATGATTCGATCGTGTTGAGGAGTAATTCACCTTTGTTCCCACCTACGCCGAGACTGATTACACATCCTCGTAAAACGCTCATTATGCTACCCAAAGATGTTCTTAAGAATAGTGTGTTAGAGAGGAGGTAATGCCACCGCGAGGAAGTCTGGGCTTCTGTCTAATTATGTGTAAATTATCTGAGTGGAATCTCAAATGTTTAGTGATAAACAGTTTTATGCTTCCCAGCAAAGCATCTAGTTTGTGAGGCAATATAATCAGAAGCAGCTTGTGTGCAGTGAATCGTCGATTGTATAACTTCGCATCCTTTTGGACTGGTTCTTATGGAAAGAAACGGCAGTGTCTGCAGCCCTTTAAGAGAAGCAAATGTTATATTCTGCAATTTTTTTTTTTTTTAAAAAGGAAAAGATAATTGATCCTTTGACTATGCTGCTGCTCTGCTCTCATAAGGAACATTAAAAAGTTGGATTTCTTAAGAAATGCAATTAACCGACTTTTATTTAATGATTTTTTTCCCCTCAAGTTATTCATCCTGGAGGAATGGTATCTGTTGGTTATTAACAAAGATGAGGTTGGATTATTAAGAAGCAAAATATCATGATATTCAACTGCGATGCTTATATAGCTACTCGGAGCAAACTCCCCTGTGGTTTGGTCTCAGATGCCCCCTCCTGTTGGAAGCCTCTCCTGAAAGTCTCCCCCGTCTCTCGCCTCAGCTCTGGGTGGGATGGTTAATCTTCCTTTGGGCCACCGGGTGGATGCTGTCCCAAGAAGGAAGGCAAAGTGGACACCAGCTAATGTAACTCGTGGTCCTTGTAACTGACACATCTGAAAGGTCATAGGAATACAGGTGTTTTACATCTGGAAGGTCACTCATTTTTGGCCTTAACAGCAGGGTTTCTTACACACCGGAGAAGCTTCGGAAGGGCCTACCGGGGCATGTGCCCATCCAAAAGCCATAGTCTTGAGACTTTATTAGGCAGATAAAATAGTCAAGATATTTGGTGTAACATGGCACAAGGAAGCTGAGTCCCCTGTAGAAGACATGGGAGCACCGGTTAAGATGGGATGGGTATGTATAACCAGTTAAAACGGAAACTGCCGCCTCTCAGAGTCAGAGCCCTTTGCTGCTGTTCCCCTTGGGGAAGCATTCCTGTTTCAAGGGACAGGGCCAGCTGGGGGAAAGGGGCATTAAATGCCAGGAGGAGAGCCAAGGTCCAGGCAGATGAAGGCTGCAGTGGCCAGAGGCAAGGACTCTTCCTGCCAGGTTCCTTCTGGTGGTCAACGCAGATTAACGTTGGTGTGACCACCACGCAGTCCACTGCGTGGGTAGCTAAAGGGATGGCTTGGTGCATCGTAGTGGTGTTTGCTTCTGCGGAGTTTCTCAAATTCTAAGGTAAATTCTGTGGACATGGTTTTAAGTTTTAAATGGTTGATGCGGTGACCCTTTTTATATGGATTGGGCTAATTGCCCTGTTGTAAATGGGTGCTTTGGAGTGGGTTTCCAAACACACTAGCTAAACAGACAAGCGCTCCATAATTAATACTGAGAGAGAGAGAGACTGAACCCGTGTGGATGTCCCTAGAGGGCTCAGCCTTAAATTCACCAAGAACAAAATATCTGCATCAAGACATATATATTTGGCATTTACAAACCATGGGGCGTTGGACGTTTGGAAGGCAAACCATTTAGATGATTGATGAGATATATTCCTTTGAGTCGTGTGGATCTGCCCTATATGACTAGCATGACCTCCTGAGGAAGGGCTTCCATACCTTAGCAGTTCACAAAGAGTTCATCATAGTCTATTAAATGCATCATAGTCTATTGAATGCATTTGTTTCATGCTGACTTCTGTTGGTCTGACTTCCTGTCCTACACGCTATATATTCATTTTGTTTTTAAATCTTCGATTCACATCTGAAGCTCTAAAGGAATTTTATTTTGATTTCCTTTTTAGTGAAAACATATTACAAATTGCCAACTCATGATATATTCACTTTGAACTTAAGATATCATTTGTTTAAAAAATTGCAATAAACCCTGAAATGTTCGCTAATAGTCATTCGGAAGATTAAAGCTGCCAGTGAATTATGCAGCAGGGCCAAGGCTGTCTTGTTTTCAGACTAAATTTATCTCACGGAGAGAAAGTTATTCTGACTGCGGTTAGAGAGCAGAGATAGTTAACGTTTGATATTTCAATGGCTTTCTTCTTATTTTTTTGTTTCTTTTCTTTAAAAAACAGCAACACGAAAACATTTGATTATGGTTCTCTTAGAAGCTGCATTTTGAAATGTAAATATTGATGAGGGACTGATAAAAAGTCCTATTTTCTCTGATTATAAATGTGACATAGGTTCCCGGAGACTCTCTCTGTTTTTTAATGTATTTTTTTCTTTTGTTTTCTCTGTTTATATTTTTTTAAACACGGGCCTTTGGCCACGGGGGACCCGGTGCTGAGCATCTGACCTCTCGGACTCCCGCAGAGTGAACCTCCATGTAATGGAAATAAATGTAGCGTTTTCTCTGCATATGACATGTCGCTTGGGCAAAGTGCTCACAATGTCTCCGGTAAAACCGGAATACGAATTTCTCAAAAATGCCTTGTTCTCAGTTAATGATATTTTCTGCTTTTCCCCAAGTGGTCTCGTTGGGGGTTTGTTCTCGAATTCCTCTCTCTGCCGTGTGCTAGGCCCCCCATTATTTGTTCATTCAACGGGCATTTACCGAGTCCTAGTCACTCTCGGGCCTGAGCCAAGTGCTTGGGTTGCAGTAGCCAAGAAGCCCAGGGCTCTCCTGTGGCCTTTGCTGGCTTTTGGGGGTAAATGGGAATTTAACAAACAGATACAGGAAGGCAGGATGAAGATATGTTATGACAAAGCCAATATAGAGATAAAAATAAGGTGCTGTGGGAAGAGAGAAGAGGGGTGCTCCAGCGGGGAGGGGGTGAGACTCAGGCTGGCTTGGATCAGACCCCTTTGCTTAGGAGCAGGCGCCAGCTCACATGCCCGACCTCAACCAGCTGTTCCCCAGAGAGGGCTCGGAGGTCATCTTTCCCTAATGTGAACCCCCCAGGAGGGGCAGCTTCCGGAGATGGACCTGCTTCCATCACTGCCTGGGAACGAGCCCCCCGGGACTCACAACGCAGAAAGGGAAATTGATCCCGGCTCATTATGATCCCCATGGGGAAGGGCTTCAGGAAGCCCAGGGGCCGGGGAGGGAAGATCCATGGCCTTGGCGGGGCCATGTCAGCAGATGCCGGGGCATTTGCCGGCCCTACAGCCGCCCTGTGTTAGCTGCTGTGGCTGTGTCTGGCTCCCTCCGTGGTGGGACCTGCTCCTCCATTCGGAGCAGGACGCATCTGCTGTGGAAAGAGACTGGCTTTGGAACCCCCGCCCTGGGTGACCCCAGAGCACACCGTTTTGGTCCTCTGCAAAGGCAAGAAAAACAACACACCCCTGGACTTTATCTAGCTGTGCACCTAGTCCATTCACCCTCGCCTTCCCTGTCAAATGAGCACACCCCTGTTTCAGAGAACTTAGGTCACCTCCCCAGCCGGGCAGCACCAGTGGCTATTTAGATCCAGGTGCTCCGTCTTCCAGAACGATGTCCTGTTGCTCCATCGATGGATCCTAAGAATAGTAAGTGGGCCCCCCCCCCACCTTCCACAGAAGCGGCACCCTCATTCAATTCTTTTTCATTGCATTTTCTGCAAAGGGGACTCTTATTAATATTGCTGTCTCCTGGGGCCATACAGAACTTTTCAAAGGTGAGAAGGGGTCTCCTCTGACTCTCAGGTATATCTGCTCATCCCATAAGATCCTTTTGCAGTAGCCAGGTTTATCCAGGTGTAATTTACATACAGCCAAACAAAACGTGCCCTTTTAGCACACAGTTCTGTGAGCTGCGACAAATGCCTTCCATGATGTAACGACCACCATCAGGATATGGAGCATATCGTCTATTCCAAAAAGTTCCCCGGGGGCCCGTTTGCTGTCAGTCCCAGCGCCGGTGCCCACCAACCACCAGTCCCTTTTCTGCTCCTCTAGTTTTGCCGTTTCCAGAATGTCATATAAATGGAATCACAAGTAGGAAGCTTTTCAGTCCGACTTCTTTTTCTCAGTGTAATGAATCTGAGGTTCCTGTAGGCAGTTGTGTCTGTCCAAAGTTTAGCCTTCCCTTTGATGTCTAAGTAGCATCCTGTTGTGTGCATGCTCCAGGGCTCATCTATTCAACAACTGAAGGATCTTCAGTTTGTTTCCAGTTTTTACTGATGATTAAAAAGTTTCAATAATCATTAGTGGGCAGGTATTTCCAGGGATATAACATCCCTGGAGTGGATGTTATATTTCCCTTAGTTTACTCAGGGAAATACCCAGGAGTGGCCTTGCTGGGTCAAACAGCAAGTGGATGCTTAAAGGTGGATTTTTAGGGGAGACGGTGGGCAGACAGAGTTGTCGCTTTGATGTTGAATTGCAGGCCTCACACTTCCCAGCTTTGGGACCTCACGTAGCTCGTCTGAGCCTCAGTTTCCTGCAACAGATGGGTGGTATGATAGTAGAGCCACACAGGACTTGGGGATGTCACTCATGGGTGGCCCCTCGTCCTCGAGGGACCGCGGCCTTGCCCTAGACTCCCGTTTCCAGGGTGCTCTGTTTCTGCCCCTGAGCACGTGCACCCTTCCTCCACCCCTGCCACACGCTGTTTCCTTTCCTGGAACGCTTGGCCACCCACTCTTCTCCTCACCGCCTCCTGGGCCTTCAGGTGCCCAGTGGAACACCGCCTCTTCACAACAGTCTTCCCTCGCCCTGTCTAAATCCAGCCCCCCTATATATAGTACCCTGTAAAAATGTTTAAACCCTGTTCCTTTCCTTTCTAGCATGTATCACAATGGGCCTGATAAAATGAACTGTAGCATTTGTTTTTTAATGGAAATTTCACTGAGATCATTGTAGAGTCGCATACAGTTGGGAGAAGTGATATCGAGAGATTCCATGTACCTTGTGCCCAACTTTTCCCCTGTGGTAAGGCTTGGCAAAATTATAATATGATATCACATCCACGATACTGATATTGACTCAATGCACTCATTTTACTCAGATTGCCCTAGTTTACTTGCATTTACTTGTGCGTGTTTGGGGTGGGTATATTTAGTTCCATTCAACTTTGTCAGATTTTGCAGATCTGTGGGTCCATCGCTACAGCACAGGTCCAGAGCAATTCCATCACCACAGGATTCCTCTTCCTGTCCTCTCACAACCACTCAAGCCTCCCTCTCCAGCTCCTCCTGGCCCTAACCTCTGGCAAACCCTGGTCAGTTCATTTCATAAATGGAACCCTATAGTACATAACCTTTTAGGGTTGACTACTTTTTGCCCAGCACAGTTTCCTGGGGATTCATCCAAGCGCTTGAGTATTTCAGTAGTTGCTTTTCATTCCCTAGTAGTATTCCTTGGCGTGGCTACACCTCCTCCGTTGATTTAACCATTCATCTGGTGAAGGGCACCTGGACAGATTCCTATTTTAGCTGTTAAAAATAAACCTTCCTATACAGACTTGTGTGTGAAAGTAGTCTCCATTTTTCTGGGATAAATACTCAAGAGTGAAATTGCTGGGACATTAGTTTTATAAGAAACTGATTGAAGTGATTTTTAAAATCTGTCTCTGCCAGTGAACATTAAGTTCCACCCGAGTAAATAGGCTGACTTTCTTTGCTTGTGCGTCTGTTTGCTTGTTTGTATGTCTAATCACTGGATACTGGGGACATTGCACAACGCTTAGAATATAACTTCCTACTCTATAAATATTTATATATGAGTTAAATAAGGAACGAATGAGTGGATGCATGAATAAAAATTTGGCCGGGGAGTAAGCAAAATAATGCAAGTAAATCATTGTTAGAATGCTTAGCACAGAGAAACCTCTAAAAGGAGAGACATGTTTTCTCACCATTAGCTTGATCAGATGGGCCTGAGGGTGATGTGACAACTCTCACACCCTTCCGTCACTCAGGCATTATGAAGCTTTATAGCATTCCAAGAGTCTCAGTTCTATTTTTAATATGTTTTTATCGATTTGAGAGAGAGAGAGAGAGAGAGAGAGAAACATCCATGAGAGAGAATCATGGATCGGCTGCCCCCTGCGTGCCCCCTCCTGGGGATCGAGCCCACAACCCGGGCATGCGCCCTGACCGGGAATCGAACTGCTGACCTCTTGGTTCAT